>NC_133335.1:229480337-229560337 GCF_042186555.1 Aquarana catesbeiana | reverse complement strand
GCCCCCTTTCCCTCTCTCTCGCCCCCTTTCCCTCTCTCTCTCTCTCGCCCCCTTTCCCTCTCTCGCCCCCTTTCCCTCTCTCTCTCGCCCCCTTTCCCTCTCTCTCTCGCCCCCTTTCCCTCTCTCTCTCGCCCCCTTTCCCTCTCTCTTTCTCTTGCCTCTTTCCCTCTCTCTCTCTCTCTTGCCCCTTTCCCTCTCTCTCTCTCTTGCCCCCTTTCCCTCTCTCTCTCTCTCTCGCCCCCTTTCCCTCTCTCTCTCTCTCTCGCCCCCTTTCCCTCTCTCTCTCTCTCTCGCCCCCTTTCCCTCTCTCTCTCGCCCCCTTTCCCTCTCTCTCTCGCCCCCTTTTCCTTTCTCTCTCTCTCTCTCTCGCCCCCTTTTCCTTTCTCTCGCCCCCTTTTCCTTTCTCTCTCTCTCTCTCTCGCCCCCTTTTCCTTTCTCTCTCTCTCGCCCCCTTTTTCTTTCTCTCTCTCTCTCGCCCCCTTTTCCTTTCTCTCTCTCGCCCCCTTTTCCTTTCTCTCTCTCGCCCCCTTTTCCTTTCTCTCTCTCTCTCGCCCCCTTTTCCTTTCTCTCTCTCTATCGCCCCCTTTTCCTTTCTCTCTCTCTCTCGCCCCCTTTTCCTTTCTCTCTCTCTCTCTCGCCCCCTTTTCCTTTCTCTCTCTCGCCGCCTTTTCCTTTCTCTCTCTCGCCCCTTTTCCTTTCTCTCTCTCGCCCCCTTTTCCTTTCTCTCTCTCTCTCTCTTTCTCGCCCTCTTTTCCTTTCTCTCTCTCTCTCTCTCGCCCTCTTTTCCTTTCTCTCTCTATCTCGCCCTCTTTCCCCCTCTTTCTCGCCCTCTTTCCCCCTCTCTCGCCCTCTATCCCTCTCTCTCGCCCTCTATCCCTCTCTCTCGCCCTCTATCCCTCTCTCTCGCCCTCTCTCTCTCTCTCTCTCTCTCTCTCTCTCTCTCTCTCTCACGCTCCTTCTTTCTTCTCTCTCGCATCCTCTTTCCTTCTCTCTCTCTCTCTCTCTCGCCCCCTTTCCCTCTCTCTCTCGCCCCCTTTCCCTCTCTCTCGCCCCCTTTCCCTCTCTCTCTCTCGCCCCCTTTCCCTCTCTCTCTCTCTCGCCCCCTTTCCCTCTCTCTCTCTCTCGCCCCCTTTCCCTCTCTCTCTCTCTCGCCCCCTTTCCCTCTCTCTCTCGCCCCCTTTCCCTCTCTCTCTCGCCCCCTTTCCCTCTCTCTCTCGCCCCCTTTCCCTCTCTCTCTCGCCCCCTTTCCCTCTCTCTCTCTCGCCCCCTTTCCCTCTCTCTCTCTCGCCCCCTTTCCCTCTCTCTCTCGCCCCCTTTCCCTCTCTCTCTCGCCCCCTTTCCCTCTCTCTCTCGCCCCCTTTCCCTCTCTCTCTCGCCCCCTTTCCCTCTCTCTCTCGCCCCCTTTTCCTCTCTCTCGCCCCCTTTTCCTTTCTCTCTCTCGCCCCCTTTTCCTTTCTCTCTCTCTCTCTCGCCCCCTTTTCCTTTCTCTCTCTCTCGCCCCCTTTTCCTTTCTCTCTCTCTCTCTCTCGCCCCCTTTTCCTTTCTCTCTCTCTCTCTCTCGCCCCCTTTTCCTTTCTCTCTCTCTCTCTCGCCCCCTTTTCCTTTCTCTCTCTCTCTCTCTCGCCCCCTTTTCCTTTCTCTCTCTCTCTCTCTCTCTCTCTCTCTCTCTCTCTCGCCCTCTTTTCCTTTCTCTCTCTCTCGCCCTCTTTTCCTTTCTCTCTCTCTCTCTCTCGCCCTCTTTTCCTTTCTCTCTCTCTCTCTCTCGCCCTCTTTTCCTTTCTCTCTCTCTCTCGCCCTCTTTTCCTTTCTCTCTCTCTCTCGCCCTCTTTCCCCCTCTCTCTCGCCCTCTTTCCCCCTCTCTCTCGCCCTCTTTCCCCCTCTCTCTCGCCCTCTTTCTCTCTCTCTCTTACGCTCCTTCTTTCTTCTCTCTCGCATCCTCTTTCCTTCTCTCTCTCTCTCGCCCTCCTTACTTTTCTTTCAAATGCTCATTATGACTTTTTTTTTTCAGCCTGATTATCACAGGCAGCACATTGCGATCGCTTATTGATCCCGCCTTCCACAGGTGTTAATATATACATCTGTTACAGTAATTGCTGCAAAAACACTTCAAAAATGTGCAGGGAATGTTGACTTTTTTTTTTTAAATAGAAGATTAGACTACACAGATAGCAGAATGTAGAGGAGGGGCACATATACATATATATATATATATATATATATATATATATATATATATATATATATATATAAACAAAAAAACTGCTGTCCTGTCTTGCATTTAAAAAAAAAGTCCCTGACCCTTTTCAAAAACGCAGTGGCTGAAAAAAAGCATAGATGTGAATGTGTCCCATAGGAAACCATATTAAATGAACTGTAGTGTGTTTCTGCAAAAAGCATCAAAAAACGCATAAGTTAATGCTGTCATCCATGCCGCACTACTGAACCTCTCTGTCTTCCAACAGGTATCCGGCACCACACACAAGATGAAGGAGAGCCTGGATCAGCACCTGCTACGGCTAAACGAGATATTCGCCGCCCACGGCGACTACGTCCAGACCCTGCGATTCATGCAGATCATGGCCAATAGTGTTGTCACACAGCTTAGAAGTCTCCCCAACTTCGAGGTGACCAGCGGACAGCTTTCCGCTGTAGCAAGACAGGTCAGCTTCGTCGAGTACTACAGGTAAAGAGACCATATGCCAGGAGTGGACGGATGCACTCAGAATTCAGAAACCAGTCAGTCCAATCTAGAATTCAGCTGGCACTGTGTTCCTGGAGGTGCAGAAGGCATGCCCATGGATGTAAACGGGAACACTGACCAATACTTGGTTTTTAGGTTTGGACAGGTTTGGACAGGTTTGGTAAAGAGTTGGATCCTCTGCTGGGGTGTGTCTGTCTGTGTCCCCTTTGGAAAGATTTTGCCTCTATCATGTCACCAGGGCAAAAGTTGGGGTCACAGGCAGAAACAAAAACCTAACAGAGATTATAACCCCTTATGTCCCACTAAGAATGGTTCGAGAAATTTCCCTTCACTTCCTAAATGGGTGACACTGCGGGAAGTAAGAGGAAATCTCCTTGGCGGGGACACCTATGACACTCTTTTTAAATGTCTGCAGATTCTGCTGTGAGGACCCACTTTACCCTGAGGTACACCTGATGTTGGTGAACCTCAAAGAGACAACATTACGTGATCCATTCAGCAAAAAGTGTCTACGTGTACTTACCCAGCCTCACTTTCTTCCGTTACCCCACCTGTCTATGCTCTGGTGTCTTCTGGTATCAGAGTTTAGACAAAAGAGTGACTCCACGGGGCATGCCTCATGTGACGCCGCGGCATGCCTCATGTGACGCCACGTTGTTCGCGTAAAAGCCACGTCGTCCCTCACATGACGCTGTGCCATCGCTTGTGACGCCATGCCTGACGTGGCACCATGCCTCACGTGACCGTGTTCTGGCCTGCTAATTGGTTGCCTAGGTCTGAGCACTGTCACATAAGGTAGGCTATATGTTTCCTCATACCCAGAAGCTTGGCTTTGATAGTGAGGGCTTCAGCAGTTTGGGGAGGCAGTGATGGAATCTGCTACAATTGTGTTTGAGGTGCATCAAATCATGAGGTGTTTAGTCCAAAGAAAAGACAGCCGCACATTGATGACGTATTTAGCAATAAGGCTTTATTCCAGCAAAATAACTTGGCCCCCTCCTAGAGACCTTCCCTTCTGACGTGTTTCGTCACTCAAGGTTTACTTGTAGAGGGTCTGGGTGGAAAAGCCTGTCCCCCGCCAGATGTTGCAAGATGAAAACCTTGCTCTCTGTGTGGAAGCAATGGTCCCTCTACAGAGGTCCAACAGCCCCCACCATTAATATGTCAGGTCTGGAGCTTTGCAATCAGCAGAGCTCATGCTCTCTTCTCATTGGAGAGCCACAACCTAAGTAGCAAAGCTTTGTCTTCTGCCAGATGTTGCAGATTGAGACCATTGTTCCCTATGTGAAAGCAGGTGGTCTCTCTGCAGATGTCCGACACATCCGCTGCTGCTTCAGAACCAGAGCTCTCCAATGTGAGCTTTGCTGATTGCAAAGCTGTTGCCCTGACTCAACAGGAAGCGTGTTAGGCCTTTGCAGAGATACCACTGTTTCCACAGAGATAGCAAGGGTCTCAACCTGCAACATATGGCAGGAGATAGGATTTTCTACTATGGGTGGATTTTAATCTTCATTAAAAAGACAGCTGCAGCCTAAGAAAAAAAGCGCTTCTCTCCTGCTAGATGTTCCACTTAGAGACCATTACTCTGTGTGGAAGCAGTAGTCGCACTGCAGATGTCCGGCATGCTGAGTCAGAGCCCTCCAATAAGAAGTGAGCATTGCTGATTGCAAAGCTGTAGCCCTGACTCAGCAGGGAGTGTATTAGGCCTCTGCAGAGATACCACTGTTTCCACACAGAGAGCAGGGGTCTGCCACATCTGGCAGGGGACAGGCTGTGGCTGGTTTCTTTAGAAGGTCGAAATCCAACCAAAATCCCAAGTCACCAGCATGCAGATCTGGGTGGGTATTACCAGCCTACATAGGGCCCAGGGTTGGTCAGTACCTGTGAGGTAGGGAGCAAAAACATTATTGGGCAGTATTTGCTGAAATTTTAAGCTTTCACAGTTTGGGCCTCTTTGTGTTTGGAGGTTTGCTGCATTTGGACGCCTGAGCAAGAGAACACAGTGGTAGCTGTGCATGGCTGATTGCAGTTTTACCACTCTTTGTATCATAGAGCTGTACTGTAAATATAGAACTCCACCATGGGACACGGGGGAAGTGGGGGGGGGGGGGGGGGGATGTGTGGTATGAGCACGGGTGATAGTTTACTGCAGTGTGCCAGGACTAATAACGAAGGGTTTTCCTTCTTCTTGTTTCAGGTGGCTCTCTTACCTTCTCCTCTTCATCTTTGACCTGGTGGTCTGCCTTGCCACATGTTTGGGACTGGCGAAGCGATCCCGATGTCTGCTTGTCACGTAAGTATAGAAAAGATCAAACGCTCAACTCATCATTGAACGGCCTTGAAGCTGAACTCCGGGGCTCAGAAACTTTAATTTTTAATACAGCGGGTAAAATAAGTATTGAAAACGTCACCATTTTTCTCGGTAAATATATTGGTAAAAGGTGCTTTTGTCATGAAATGTTCACCGCATGTTGGTAACAGTAGTCTTCAAATCTTGAAGGTTCTGTGGGCCTCTTCTATGAACTCTGATCTTTAGTTCTTTCCACAGATTTTCTATCGGATTCAAGTCAGGTGATTGGCTGGGCCATTCTAGCAGCTTTGTTTTCTTTCTTTGAAACCAATGGAGAGTTTCCTTGGCTTTGTGTGTTGGGATGATTGTCTCGCTAAAAATGTCCGCCCTCGTTTCATCTTCATCATCCTGGTAGATGACAGCAGATTTTTATCAAGAAGGTCTTGGTCCATTTTTCCATTCATCCTTTGTTCAATCATATGAAGTTTGCCAGTACCATATCCTGAAAAACAGCCCCACACCATGATGTTCCCACCTCCAAACCTCACTGTTGGTATGGGGGTGTTTTTGGGGTGATGTGTCATGTGACCCCCAAACATGGTGTGTATTATGGCATCCAAAGAGTTAAATTTTGGTCTCCTCTGACCAGACAATATTCTCCCAGTATTTCACGGGCTTGCCTAAATGTTGTACAGCAAACTATAAATGAGCTTCAACATGCTTTTTCTTCAGCAATGGAGTCTTGTGTGGTGAGCGTGCATACAGGCCATGGCGGGTGAGTGCATTACTTATTGTTGTACCTGCTAATTCCAGGTCTTTCTGAAGCTCTCCACAAGTGGTCCTTGGCTCTTGGACAACTCTTCTGATAATTCTTTTCACTCCTCTGTCAGAAATCTTGTGAGGAGCACCTGGTCATGGCCGGTTTATGGTGAAATGATGATCTTTCCACTTCCGGATTATGGCCCCAACAGTGCTCACTGGAACATTCAGAAGTTTAGAAATCCTTCTGTAACCAATGCCATCAGTATGTTTTGCAACAATAAGGTTGCAAAGGTCCTGAGAGAGCTCTTTGCTTTTACCCATCATGAGATGTTTCTTGTGGGACACCTTGGTAATGAGACACCTTTATTATAGGCCATCAGTTGAGACTGAACCAGCTGATAAATAATTTGCACTGACAAGAGCCAGGATTGCTTTCCAATTACTGATAGATTTCAGCTGGTGTCTTGGCTTTCCATGCCTTTTTGCACCTCCCTTTCTTCATGTGTTCAATACTTTTTCTCTGTCTCATTCCATTTTATTACACAACTTCACCTCTGAACTTATTTGTTTTGGTTTCTTTGTATGTATGGATTGCATGGGTTGTCACCGACATGTGGGGAAAATTTCATGCCAGTAGCACCTTTTTAGAAATATATTTGCCTAGAAAAATGGTGACGTGTTCAATACTTATTTTACCTGCTGTATATTCTTCAATAACTGAAAAGGATAGAAATACTCATTGGGAGCACCAAATGCCTTTTACAAACCCAGATATTACCTTGTAAAAGTAGCAGTGACATCATCACTGAGCTGTACATACCCTGTGCAGAGAGCAGAGCTGTGGGAGTGGCCCAGCAGGCTCCACCCACTACCGAAATCTATAGGAGGGGACGAAGATAAGTTACCCTGCTCAAGGAGAGAGAGCAGAGCTGTGGGTGGGGACTGGCAGGCTACACCCACCACAGAAAATTACAGGAGAGGGCGGAGACCATACCAGCCCCCCTGCACAAGGAGAGAGAGCAGAGCCGTGGGAGGGACCCAGCAGGGCTCCACCCACCACAGAAAATTACAGGAGGGGGTGGAGACAAGACCAGTCTCCCTACACAAGGAGAGAGGGCAGTAGTGAGCGGTCTTTATTACAGGAAGTCTCACACTGGATTACTGCACTGATCTAGTGCAGTACATTTAGTGCACATAAACACAGTATAATACTCAATGTTTTAGTCAAATATAAAAGATGATGTGTTGAGTAAATAGATACCAAACATGTCAAGATTTAAAATTGCACACGCCTGTGAAATGCTGACAATCTGTAATACCAAAAATTTTCCTTGGGTGGCGCTTTAAAGGCCTTTTCAGGTTATCCGTTTAGAGTCAAAGTGATTGATTGTAAATGATCACCTTGTACAAAAATCCATTCAATTTAAAATAGAAATGAAAGGCAAAACATTTGTGTGTGTTGAGTCCTAGCATAGCTAGACAGCTGTGCTATCATGCCTAGTGTGGTCAGTTTTTGATAGGAAAGCGAAGGGACTGGCAGGTTCCCCAGGGCTTTCACACAAAGCAGGCAATACAAAGAGAACAGGAGACTTCTTCGTACCAGTACATGGTACAGCAGACACATATCAGGAATATGAAATGTTAGGGTAACAAAGGCTTTAATTATGAAAGATGGCTCTAGAATTATTGCCCTCATTCTGATATTTGTGGTGATACCTCACGTGTGATGCAACCGCTGTTTACATACATATAGAGACATCAGGAATCCTATTAGACCTCTGATGTCTCTTCTGCCCTCCAACGCAGCTAACCAAGCATAGGTTGTGCTTGGTTAGCTGCTTCCCAGCCTGAAACCGCAAGGGACAAAATCCTCATTGCTTCCAAGCTCATTCATCACAAGAGAAAGGGGAACAGAGGTTCCTCCATCTCGTCTATGAGAAGCAGTCCCAGACACTTACCGTGGTCCTAGGCTCTCCAGAGGAACAGGAGAGCATGGGAACCATTACAGGCGGTGGTGGCAGTGATCACTTTTACAAAACGGCCAGCATGGCTGGCTGAAGAAAATGGTACCAGAATCATGGCTACAGCCGGAGCCATGATCTTGATATGACCACTTGTTGACAGGATGTTCTATACATACATCAATTAGCAATTTCCTAATATTCCCTACCAGTGGACAGCCGATGTAACAAATTGTGACCCTGGTGCAAAGGATCTCTACAATGCTTTTTGCTCTACAGAGACAATAGGAACTAAAGAAGATATCCTCCAAAGAAGCCAGGTGACAACCAAAAATGTTTCTGTGCTGTGTTGATACCTTTCTGAAGAACACTTGCTACTGAGCAACTGTAGTGCCACATCAAAATACAGTACACTCCTAATGGAAGCACGCTAAAAGGAAACTGCCGGTTTATTTTCCAGACCAATTTTCTTGAGCACTCTCAGGAGATGTGTTTGCTGCTGTGCTTTCCTAATAACCACAGTAGTGTTAGCAGTCCAGGATACGCCCTCAGAAATAGAAGTTCCTAAACATTTAAAGGGAGAGACCTTCTCCACACAATCCACATTTATTTAAAGTGGGACTCAATTACATAATGTACACTATAGGTCAAAAAGTTTACATCGTCACGCCTATCTATAGTAGATGGTCAAATAAAAGTGGACCCTGATCCAAATGATGGAGTTCATATATTTCCAGTGAAGGGTCCTGTTACTGCTACAGTAAGGTAGGTGTGGAGGAACTCCAGTGTCCTCAACCCTACTGAACACCTGAATTGGAACACCAGTTGTGACCCAGGTCTTTTATATTTTATTTTTGGTGCCCAGCGTGAGGTCGGATGTGTGCACCAGGTCTTTTAATCCAACATCAGTACCTGACCTCATAAATGGGCACAAATTCCCGTAGACACCCTCCAAAATCTTGTAGGAAGCTTCCCAGAAGAGTAGAGCCAGCTCCATGAAGACATGGTTTGACCAGTTTGGTGTGGAGGAACTCAAGTGAGTCTTGACTTCAACCTTACTGAACATTTTTTGGGATGAATTGGAACACCAATGGTGAGCCAGGTCTTCTCATCAACATCAATCCTGTCCTTGAATTGTATTACTAATGGTAATAGGGTCATCTCATTCCAAAAAGATACACTATACAGTCCAAAGGATGTGAGCACTCCTTCAAATGATGGAGTTCAAGTGCCTCCAGTGAAGGGTCCTGGTAATTCTCCATCATACAAAGACATTGTAGACAATTGTGCTTTTCCAACCTTGTGGTAACAGTTTGGTGATGACCCTTTTCTGTTCCAGCATACCTCTGTGCCCCCCCCCCCCCCCCCCCGTGTACAAAGCCAGCTCCATAAAGACATGGTGTGACCAGTTTGGGGTGGAGGAACTTTGAGTGTCCTGCACAGCCCTGGCCTCAACCCCACTGATCACCTTAGGGGTGAATTGGAACGCAGATTGACACACCTGATGTCACAAATGGTACAAATTCCGAAAGACAACCCCCAAAATCTTGTGGAAGGTCTTCCAAGAGGATGTTATAGCCACAATATTGGAGCAACTCCATATTAATGGTCATGGGGGGGGGGGGGGGCGCAACTCCATATTAATGGGCATGATTTTGGAATAGGATGTACAACTCAACCGTGTGGTAACAGTTTGGTGAAGACCCTTTTCTGTTCCAGCATGACTGTGCCTCTGTGTACAAAGCCAGCTCCATAAAGACATGGTTTTGACCAGTTTTGTGTGGAGGAACTCAAGTTTCCTGTACAGAGCCCCGACTTCATTCCTACTGACCACCTCCGGAATTAATTAGAACACTAATTATCCAATTTTGTTTTTTTTTTTCTTTTGGTGCCAAACGTGATGCCGGAAGTGTGAGCTAGGCCTTTGATTGCTCAAAGTCTCCTCCTTTTCCCTCCCCAAATAGACCCCCAGAGGGGATCACTAAAGTATAGGTGGAATGAAAGCACTACACCAATATCAAGAGTGCACCATAAAGTTTATTCCGCATAAAAAAAAAAAACAATGTGTCTCAGGGGCTCAAAGTTTCTTTCTTCAAGGCTTGTAAAGTCATGGTGGTTCAATGAAAAATGGTCATAGACTCTAATAATGGAAAGAGGATCTATATGTACAGCACCATGCAGGTGGTCAAACAGTCCTGTGCTGGTGCCCCTGTGGCAATGTATTTATAAACCTTATGGTGGGCTGTTGATAGCGGTCTGGCACTTCTATTGTTCCCACGCTTTAGTGAACCCCCTCTGTGGTATTTTTGGGATACCCCTGCCAATAGAGAGCAGCCCCTAAGCTTTTAACACCATACTATATTATCCAGTATATCATAATTGCATTCAGTGCTCCTACACAAGAAAAGTAGCAAAAAACTGACTAAACAAGTTTGGTCAACAAAAGAGGGCCAGCCTTATATTCCATATTAAAGCCTATGGTTTGTGAATGGGACATCTAACAAGCTCATATGGATGGAACAGTCAGGTGTCCACAATCTCTTGGCCATATCGTGTAGTTTATCAGCAGGGCCCCCATGTTGTGAAGGTCTCTAGCAAAGACCCAGAGAACAACGTGCATTGGGAATAAGGCCAACAACCTCCTCCAGGATTTGGAATGGGATGTACAACAAGCTCATATAGGTATGATGGTCAGGTTTCCACAAACTCTTGGTGATATGGTGTAGCTATCAGTAGAGCCCCATGTTGTGAATGGCTCTCTAGTGATGACCCTAGAGAAGAACATGAGTTTGGAATAGGCCAACGTCTTCCTTCAGGTTTTTGGAATGGGATGTCTAACAAGCTCATATAGGTGCAATGGTCAGGTATCTACAAACTTTTGGCAATATAGTATAGCTATCAGAAAGGCCCCCATGTTGGGAAAGTCTCTGGTGATGACACAAAGAAGTTGTTTTGGGAATAAGCCCGGGCCCCATCAGAGTGCCCCCTTACATCAGGTGCCTCCATCAGAGTGCCCCCTTACAACATCTGTCCCCTATAGAGTGGGTCCTTGCATCAATGATCCACATAAGAGTGCCCCCTTACATCAGCTGTCTCCATCAGAGCCACCCTTACATCAGTTGTCCCCATCAGTGCCCCCTTACATCAGTTGTCCGTATCAGAGTGTCCCCTTACATCAGTTGTCCCCATCAGAGTGCCCCCTTACATCAGTTGTCCCCATAAGAGTGCCCCCTTACATCAGTTGTCCGCATCAGAGTGTCCCCTTACATCAGTTGTCCCCATCAGAGTGTCCCCTTACATCAGTTGTCCCCATCAGAGTGCCCCCTTACATCAGTTGTCCCCATTAGAGTGCCCCCTTCCATCAGTTGTCCCCATCAGAGTGTCCCCTTCCTTCAGTTGTCCCCATCAGTGCGCCCCCTTACATCAGTTGTCTCCATCAGAGCGTCCCCTTCCATCAGTTGTCCCCATCAGAGCGTCCCCTTCCATCAGTTGTCCCCATCAGAGTGCCCCCTTAGATAAGTTGTCCCCATCAGGGTGCCCCCTTAGATAAGTTGTCCCCATCAGGGTGCCCCCTTAGATAAGTTGTCCCCATCAGGGTGCCCCCTTAGATAAGTTGTCCCCATCAGGGTGCCCCCTTAGATAAGTTGTCCCCATCAGGGTGCCCCCTTAGATAAGTTGTCCCCATCAGGGTGCCCCCTTAGATAAGTTGTCCCCATCAGGGTGCCCCCTTAGATAAGTTGTCCCCATCAGGGTACCCCTTACATAAGTTGTCCCCATCAGGGTACCCCTTACACAAGTTGTCCCCATCAGACTTCTTCATTGATCAGTGGATGCACTCTTAGGCTCCATTCATACATGAGCGTAACGATTACAAGCGTTTTTGTTTAGCCTATAGAAAGCACTAGGGGGAGGAGACGGAGAGGACATTGGGGGGCGGAGAACTGCTATTTAAGCGTTTTACAATCGTTTTTCTGCTCAAGTCAGGCATTTCTATTAAAGTCTATGGGGCCAAAAACGCTTGTAATCTGCCAAAAAAGAAGCTCATGTACTTTTTTGAGCTTTAGGCGTGTTGCTTCAGGCGACAGAACGCTCATATGTAAACAGGGGTCATTGAAATGAATGGGATTTTGCTTGTTGGGCGTTTTGGGGCTACAGAGCTGAGCATTTTACAAGCTGAAAAACGCTCAGGTGGGAACAGGGCCTTAGAGATCTCGAGGGCACAACTAAAATCTAGGGAGGGGGGGGCAGCCCAGCCCCCCAGATCCGGCCCTGGCATACGTCCATATAATAAATCTACATATATGCTCACATACACGTGTAAATATAATTACGTTTCGGCCCTGCCTTTGGTTTCCCTTTTAGTTCTTTTCTTCTGGGCTCTAATCATATTTGTAGAGAGACACATGTCTATATATAGAGGTTAAGCCAATTAAAACGCAACTTCTCAAGTGTGTTAGCTCTGTAATGTGTTGCAGTTAAGTAATTGCATTGGCTTTGCTGCCTTTATATGATAATAATTGGCTCGTTATAGCGCAGTGCTGGAAGCCTTTTGTATCTTGGAGAAGGGGGAAAACGAGTAAGCAGACAGGCAGATAAAGCCATTGAAGCTTTCCATCTGTCGGCGGGACCCTCCTGGGATGCTCTGATTACAGGTTCCTGCATCTCACCGCCTCCTCCTGGCACACCCATTGATTTCAGATCGTCTTGTTTGGGATTGAGATGAGGGTACCAGCCCGGGAGATAGAAGCTAATTGCCAAGGAGCCAGAGGTCTGCAGTGGACATGAATAATACAGTAGTGGGATAGGGCCGGGGCTGCGTTTGCTGGACTTCACGCCCTAGAGATAAGACGGGAGAGTTGGATGCAATGCTTGGACCGCCTGAAGAAAAGGAAGACCGTGATTAAGCCAAACTCAGCCAGTTAGATGATGGAATTATCTTGTTAAAGGAGAACCCCTCACAAATGTTTTAGCAAACCCTTAGGTCAATCAGAGAGAACGTTTCACCTTGTCCATTCAGGATCTCTTTATAGCCCACCCGTAGACCTTATACTGGCCTTCACGTCACTCCTGTGCTGTTCCTTCTTCCACCCCAATTGCCATAAAATACCCTGTACGTCCGGGTATAGGAGAACATGTCCCCTTCTTCCATGATGTGCTGGAGCCTAATTGCCAACACACACGGTCATATAATGGAGGAGGGCGACATCGTAAGTTCCTAGACCAGCCGACACCATATATTTTGCTGCAAGGAAAGAAGGAAGGGGAGTATAAGGTGGTTGGGGCTTGGGTTTTAAAGGAACCAGTCACTCTTCCCTGAATGGTCTTGTTTACATGTTCCTTCACAAGCCATGAAAGCATGTCTTAAAAATTGGAACTCCAACAACAACAAGTAGGGAAAGGGTTCAACTCCCTGTCAGGTTTTATTTGTCTCTGTTGGAGATGATTCACCTAACTTTCTGTGGATTTACCAGGACAGGATCTTCCCAGTAGGTACACAAATAGCAATTAAACTTAAAAGGCAAAAGTTAGAGGGAAAAAAAAGTTGTGGCTGTAGTACCAAGCTCAGCTATCGTAACTACTCGAAATCAGTTGTTTTCTATTCTGTCTTATTGATGAACGCAGTGAGGAGCAGTAGATCTTGACCACTAGGTTATAGTGCCACCTGCAAGAGTAGGATGCTAGGTACAACACATCAAAAGACAGCCTAGGGTTGGCCCCTGTTGGTGGAGGTCGTTAGAATCCGTACTGTGATTTTTTTTTTTTTTTCCACCGTTTTTCGCCATGACACAAGCATTGCTTGTAGTAAATAGGCCTCGTACGGCTAGATGAAATGAATAAAATGTATTCAGTGATTTTGGAATGGTGTTCCATGGCAACCGAGTCTTTCTGTTTTATTCCCAGGATGCTGCTGTTCGGGTTGATGACGATGCTGCTGAGCTGGACTTCTCTGGCACTTGACACATCTTCCGCTGTGGTACGTTTCCCATTCCTCCTGTGTATAAAATGTGCAGACGTCTTTCGACTTTTTTTTTTTTTTTAACAATAAAAGTTTTTCTTGAGCAAGGGAAGGCAACAATGAAAAGCTAATACAATATTGGCATACTTTTCGATAACCGCAAAGCTGTATACAAATTCAAACTACATAGAAATTGTAACATAACATAGTAACATAGTAGGTGAGGTCGAAAAAAGTCCACCAAATCCAACCTGTGTAATTGTAACAAAATAAAGAAATACACACATTCTTTTCGTATAGATGTAAAAAATTACAGATTTTGAAATGTACAACCAACTGCTGCCCCCAACACGGAGGCAGGGGGTGGAGTTTCTTGTTAAAATAAGAAAAGGAGAGAGAGAGAAAATAAAAAAATAATAAAATAATTCACTGGGAGGGGGAACCGAAGGGAACAAGAATTCACCCGTTAAGGGGGTCACCGGTAGGGATTTGTTAACCACTTGCCAAACACCGATATACGGCCTCACTTTGAGGACGGATATCGTTATGGCAGCAGCTAGCTGCCATAACCCCGGTATCCCCGTGTTCGGCCAGCGGACGGATACAAGATAAAAGTGGTCTCTGCGGCGGATTCACAGCAAGATCACTTTTATCGGCGGCACTGCAGGGCGGAAACGACGTCAAAACGTCACTTCCACCCATAGCTCTTAAAGGGCCATTTTTTTTAAAATAATTTTTTTAAATAACAGTTTGTTTTTTTTTGTTGTTTTTTTTTATTGCATCTTAGTGTAAATATGAAATCTGAGGTCTTTTTGACCGCAGATCTCATATTTAAGAGGACCTGTCATGCTTTTTTTCTATTACAAGGGATGTTTACATTCCTTGTAATAGGAATAAAAGTGACACCATTTTTTTTTTAAAAAAACAGTGTAAAAATTAAAGGTAAAATAAATAAGAAAAAAATAAAATAAAATAATAAAATAATAAATTTAAACACGCCCCGTCCCGCCGAGCTCGCGTGCAGAAGCGAACGCATACGTGAGTAGCGTCCGCATGTGAAAATGGTGTTCAAACCACACATGTGAGGTATCGCCGCGATCGGTAGAGTGAGAGCAATAATTCTAGCCCTAGACCTCCTCTGTAACTCAAAACATGCAACCTGTATAATTTTTTTTAAACGCGCCTATGGAGATTTTTAATGGGTCAAAGTTTGTCGCCATTCCACGAGCGGGCGCAATTTTGAAGCGTGACATGTTGGGTATCAATTTACTCGGCGTAACATTATCTTTCAGAGTGTGAAAAAAAATTGGGCTAACTTTACTGTTGTCTTAGTTTTTAATTCAAAAAAGTGTATTTTTTTTTTAAAAAGTGCGCTTGTAAGACCGCTGCGTAAATACGGTGTGACAGAAAGTATTGCAACGACCGCCATTTTATTCTCTAAGGTGTTAGAAAAAAAATGTATAATGTTTGGGGGTTCTAAGTAATTTTCTAGCAAAAAAAAATGTTTTTAACTTGTAAACAACACATCTAAAAAAATAAGGCTCGGTCCTTAAGTGGTTAATGCAACAGGGAACCTTCAACCATGGATGGTAAAGTTCAAACTGGCATGATTTCACTTAGTCTGTCTAGGTCCTGAAGGCCATTCACCCCATTAAAGGCTGTCAGGCTGTCATATGCATCAGAATATTTGAACTGAAACCAAGCAGACTATGTTTTGTGGAATTTATCTGAAGTTTCATTGGCTATAGCTAAGTGTTTCTTCTAACTCAGAAATATGATTTACTGTACAAACCCATTCTCTGAGGGAACTTTTGACAGTTTCCAGTATTTGGGTATCAAGGATTTTGCAGCATTTAGGAGATGTTTAGTCAGGGATCGTTTATATCTCCCCAGGGGGGGAGTTGGAGATATGTAGAGGGCAACAAGCTGGGGTAAGCTTAATTTTAGTCTCCAGTGATGTGAAGGATCAAATCACAGATTTTACTCCAATAGGGAGGTTATCTTAGGACAGTTCCACCAGATATGCAGCATGTCTCCCTTTTGCCTCCACGCATCTCCAGCACAAGTCCGATGTCATCGGGTATCGTTTTTTCACTTTTACTGGTGTTGCACACCATTGCGATAGTAATTTATATGAATTTTCTTGTAGTCTCGTGCTGATTGAACATTTGTGCACTAGAATACACGCATTCTCCCATTGAAAGTCTGAAAAGTGCGTTTGGAATGCGGCTTCCCACTGGCTTCTGAACTTGGCTGAGTATTGCAGCATCTGGCTGTTGAAGACACGCAACGTCTTTAGACTTATAGTAAGGTGGTGCAGGATGAAGGGTTAGGTAGCCCCTTGTATCTAAACAGATTTCACTTTAGTCAGAAGGAATCGGTTTATCCACACCCTAACTGGATGACTTGGGTTCCTTAAAGAGGAACCTCCTCCATTTTTTAAACAATTAAAGTAAGTCGGGCTGGTCTCTGCAGCCTCCTGGGACGTGGGGCTGGTCTCTGCAGCCTCCTGGGACGTGGGGCTGGTCTCTGCAGCCTCCTGGGTGGTGGGGCTGGTCTCTGCATCCTCCTGGGACGTGGGGCTGGTCTCTGAAGCCTCCTTGGACGTGGGGCTGGTCTCTGAAGCCTCCTTGGACGTGGGGCTGGTCTCTGCAGCCTCCTGGGACGTGGGGCTGGTCTCTGCAGCCTCCTGGGACGTGGGGCTGGTCTCTGCAGCCTCCTGGGACGTGGGGCTGGTCTCTGCAGCCTCCTGGGACGTGGGGCTGGTCTCTGCAGCCTCCTGGGACGTGGGGCTGGTCTCTGCAGCCTCCTGGGTGGTGGGGCTGGTCTCTGCATCCTCCTGGGACGTGGGGCTGGTCTCTGAAGCCTCCTTGGACGTGGGGCTGGTCTCTGAAGCCTCCTTGGACGTGGGGCTGGTCTCTGCAGCCTCCTGGGACGTGGGGCTGGTCTCTGCAGCCTCCTGGGACGTGGGGCTGGTCTCTGCAGCCTCCTGGGATGTGGGGCTGGTCTCTGCAGCCTCCTGGGACGTGGGGCTGGTCTCTGCAGCCTCCTGGGACGTGGGGCTGGTCTCTGCAGCCTCCTGGGACGTGGGGCTGGTCTCTGCAGCCTCCTGGGAAATGGGGCTGGTCTCTGCAGCTTGTGGACCCAGGCGGACGTCTTTCTTGCTTAGACGAGAAGTAAGAAAGTGGGATTGGGAACCTACCAAAAAAGATACCCGCTCAGTGTTAATAAATTTTAAAAAATGCGCATCTGTGTTAGCAGAGGGAGGACGAGCGATAATTTATCTCTAGAGTAAAGGTCCAAGGTGAGGAGGAGAAGAGGTGGTGGCGGCAAATATAAAAATACACAGCATACAGAGACGGGCACTCTGAATGTCTCTGTACACCAATTTGAAGTTAGTATAATTGCCTTCAGCTTCATCATCTACTATCTGGAAGTAATTATTTTTGCATTTGGTACAGAAGTAATTCTACTTTGTGAAAGTGGCACTTTCAAGAGCTTACCTGAATCTGCCGCACGTGTCAACAAAGCTACAGAAAGGGCCATTCCGCCAGAAAAGTGTCTCTAGGGCTTTATTGAAGTTCCACCATTTATGAATAAGCAGGTTTATGGATTTTTTTTTTTTTGGTTGATTGCTGGGGGTGATCAGTAGAGAATAAAAAAAAAATACACCTGGAATGACACGAACTCCATAGTGACTGCACAGTGCAGCTCACAGCAGGGAGGAGCCATGTCTGCAGGTAAATTCAAAGATTGGCGATATGTGGAGGGAAATTTTTACTAAGGATCAGATTTAAGTAATAAATAATAATACGTGTCAGAATCCATCTTGAAATGAGGGCGCGTCTCCATGAGATGGATTTAGTGTTTGGGAAGGATCTGTGATTTATACTTTCCGGAGAGAAAGGATGGCGTGTCGCTATTAATGTCTCTCCTGCTCTGACATCCCGCTGATGGTCCCTTTTTGTTCACGCCCCCCCGGAGTGCCGCGGCTCTTTGTGCAGCATCCCGTGGTGTCGCAGGGTCAGCGTCTAATAGCGGAGATTCACTTTGTCTTCTCGGGAATCTCTCTGGGGGATTTTAAATAGATTACGATGTGTCCATTTAATTCACAATGTCCACTTACTTGTCCTTGATGGTACTTGACTGCGTGTCATCATCCGAGCGGGACACCCATCTGTTATAGTACAAGGTAGAAAATTTGTCACTGCAAGGCATAAAATCCATTATGGATGTAATGTATACAATATGTTGCAATATATAACATTTGTTCTATTACAATGCAGAAAATCCGTTTTTAAAAATTGTATACAATCTCTTATAATACAATGTATAAAATCTATTATAAAACAAAGTATCAAATCTCTTATAAAACAATGTATAAAATGTATTATAATACAAAGTCTAAAATCTATTATAATGTATAGAATCGATTATAAATACAAAATATAAAATCTATTATAATGTATAGAATCGATTATAATACAAAATATAAAATCTATTATAATGTATAAAATCTTTTAGGATACAAAGTATAAAATCTATTATAATGTATAAAATCAATTATAGTATAATGTATAATATCTATTATAATGTATAAAATCTATTTTGATACAAAGTATAACATTTATTAGGGTACAAGGTATAACATTTATTAGGGTACAAGGTATAAAATTTATTAGGGTACAAGGTATAACATTTATTGGGGTGCAAAATATAACATTTATTAGGGTACAAAGTATAACATTTATTAGGGTACAAGGTATAACATTTATTATAACAAAATGTATAACATCTCTTAGGATGCAAAGTATAACATATTTATTAGGATGCAAAGTACAACATTTATTATACTGTAATACCTTGGATTATAAGCATAATTTGTTCCAGAAGAATGCTTGTAATCTAAAGCACTCGTATATTAGTGAGTTTCCCCATAGGAAATAATGGAAACTCAGATAATCCGTTCCACAGCCACTGCTTGTCTATGCAGTACCGCATGTGGCCAGGGGTGCGGGGGCGCCAGAGACACATAGGAGCCGAGTGTCTCCGAGCGTCACCAGTGCCCCCCCCTGCACTTCTGGCCAAATGCGGTACTGCACACCCCAGCGGCTTGAATCCTGCAAAGAGAGTCAGGTTTTTTTTTTTTTTTTTTTAAATTGCTTGTATTGCGAAATGCACGTAAAGCATGTTACTCGCAATCCAGGGTTCCACTGTAATATAATGTATAAAATCTTTTAGGATACAAAGTATAAAATCTATTTTATTATTATACAAACCATCCTCTCCACTCCTCCCAAGACCTTCTGCTCTCTCTAGCTCCCTTGTTTCCTCCTCCCATTCTCGTCTCCAGGACTTCTCCAGAGCCTCTCCCATGCTCTGGAACGCCCTACCCCAATCTGTCCGGTTATCTCCTACTCTGTCCACTTTTAGGCGATCCCTGAAAACTAATTTCTTCAGGGTGGCCTATCCTGCCTCTAGCTAACCACTGAATCTTTTACTCCCCTCATCAGTTCATCCCTCACAGTCCCCACCTTTTTGTTTCCCCAGCCCCTCCCTCTTAGATTGTAAGCTCACAGGAACAGGGCTCTAACACTCTTGTTTTGAATTATACTGTTGTTGTATTTACATTGTAAAGTGCTGCGCAAACTGTTGGCGCTATATAAATTCTGTATAATAATAATAATTATGATACAAAGTATAAAATCTATTATAATGTATAAAATCTATTTTGATACAAAGTATAACATTTATTAGGATACAAATTATAACATTTATTAGAATACAAATTATAACATTTTAGGCCTCATACACACAGACATTTTAACAGCGGCTTTTTTGAGCTTTTTTTGCTGCTTAAGAACGCCACTCCATGTTATTCAGTAGGCTCACACACACCATGGCGTTTTTGAGCAGTAACAGGCATGGTCGTTTTAAGCTCCAAAAAAAAACTAAGGACCAGCGCGTTCTGAGGCTCCAGCGCTAGAGCTATTTTGACGCCGACGCAGAAAAAAAGCTCAAAAATGCGCATTAGCGCTATACTGACGTTTTTTAGCGTCAGCGTTTTTAAACTGTAAAAATGTTTATGTGGGTAATTTGGGAGTGGAAAATAGCAGAGGAATTAAAAAAAAAAACGCGACTTAGCGTTAACGCTTACAAACGACGTTAAACGCGCATTGACGCCAAATTAAAACGCTAATAAAATCACGTTTTTAATGCTGCTTTTATTTCCAGGCTTTGTTACTAGCTTTACAGCCCGTTTTTTAAAAACGTCTGTGTGTATGAGGCCTTATTATAATAAAATGTATCAAATCTATTAGGATACAAAGTATAACGTTATTGGATACAAAGTACAACATTTATTATAATTGTATAAAATCTATTAGGATACAAAGTACAACATTTATTATAATATAATGTATAACATCTTTTAGGATACAAAATATAAAATCTATTATAATATGTATAAAATCTATTATGATGCAAAGTATAAATATTATGATTCAAAGTATAACATTTATGATAATAAAATGTATAAAATCTATTAGGATACAAAGTATAAAATCTGTCATATTACAGTGTATCAAGCAGAGTGCAGATTATAGAGGTCTATCCATCTAAAGCTGTTCATACTCTATACAATTGGATTGTACAATCTCCTTTAGGTCTTCCACTAAAAATTGTGTAGAAGAAAGGCCTGTCTGTTTTGATACCAATTAAATAAATTGTGGATTTTCATTATATTGCAAAGTTTTGGTAACTCTAAAGGAGGTTGTACAATCAGTTTGTATAGTGTATGGCCAGCCTAAGTGAACGAGGATCATCACAGGTAGTATGTCGGTAAGGGCGGCCATATTTACTTGTGACATATACATGCTTCATGCTTAAAGTGTATGAAAGTTAGGGCCTGTAGCTGCATGTGGTAAGACATCTAGATGCCTAAATGCATTGAGTTGCTGCCATGTGATTGGCTGATTAGCAATTTGTGTTGCCAAGCAAGTGAACAGGTGTACCTAATAAAGTGGCCGGTGAGTGTATACTTTAAAAAAAAAAAAAATCTATATTATGCTTTAAATGTTCTTTGCCTTGTAGTATATCCAGGTTTATGGTAAGTACGGCGTGCGCCACGTAATCTACAGATGGCTTTGTACCTATAAAAGCAAACAATCTGATTTCATACCTCCCACCCCATCGTTATTTTTCCTGGGATGCGGTTAGAGGAAAATAAATGAGATTTGTTCTTGGGCCCCATCTGTGTCCCAGGCTCTCCCATGTTCCTCTGAGTGGATTGTGTCACCCCCAGGGCCACGCATCGCAAGCCGTTATTGCGCTAATTGAGCCCCCCGCGTGCCGTCACCTCCCGGGGAACTCGGCGAGGACCATCTGGGCGAGGAGCCTTGAAACGTATTGATTGCACATAAAACCTTTAGCTGGTAATACATCACTTAGATTATCAATTAACTGATTAGAGCGCCGGGGGCACCTCCAGAAAGGGCGCTGCCCGCCGTGTGTCACTGGAAGGAGCCTTCACCACTGAATATCATTATTGTGCGTCCTAACCCTCGGGAAAGGGTTGAGTGATGCTCAGTATACATTGGCGGCTAGCCTGTGCTTATGTTTTGGCATATTTTGTTATCGGTTGCTTTGGAGTTCTACTCTATCCAAAGCCAAAACCTTTCTAATGGCTATAACCCCTGTTGTGATTTTTTTTTTTTTGTCATCTGTGTGCCATTGGGGAGATTCCCCTTCACTTCCTGTCCTGTAGACACAACAGGAAGTGAGAGGAAATCCCTCCCTTTCCATTGGAAGATTTCCCCTCTCTTCCTGTTTTGCTGGCAGCTCGAAATTCTGGATTTTCCCAAATTTTGAGCCCTGGTGCACTTTAGATTCACTCTAAATGCAATGCGCCTCAGCAGCCAATAGAGGTGCCCACCTTGCGCTATGGCAGGGGCATAGATACATTTTTCCCTGGAGGTTTCAGCTCTCTCATATTAGAAGATATGGAGGCAACCAGAGGAGAAAAATGAGAAGGTGCGCACAGCAGGCTGTGGCAAAATTGCACTCGTTCTGGAACTGGAGAATGCAGGGGTCAGAATTATGTAATGTACAGAGTGCAGGAGTCTGGCGTATGTAATGTACAGAGTGCAGAAGTCCAAAGTATATGCAACCTAGCACATAGCACCACCTATGATTCATTTTACCACCATCTCCTTTTGCAATATGTACATAATGTACAGAGTGCAGGGGCTAGGAGTGTGTAATAAAGATGCAACGGTCCGAAGTATGTAACATACAGAAGTCAGAAGTATATGCAGCCACAGCACCACCTGTGACTCCTTTCATCATTCCCTTTTGCAATATGTACAGAGTTCAGGGGTCAGGAGTATGTAATGTACAGAGTGCAGGGGTCAGGAGTATGTAATGTACAGAGTGCAGGGGTCAGGAGTATGTAATGTACAGAGTGCAGGGGTCAGGAGTATGTAATGTACAGAGTGCAGGGGTCAGGAGCATGTAATGTACAGAGTGCAGTGGTCAGGAGCATGTAATGTACAGAGTGCAGTGGTCAGGAGCATGTAATGTACAGAGTGCAGGGGTCAGGAGTATGTAATGTACAGAGTGCAGGGGTCGGGAGTATGTAATGTACAGAGTGCAGGGGTCGGGAGCATGCAATGTACAGAGTGCAGGGCTCGGGAGTATGTAATGTACAGAGTGCAGGGGTCAAGTGTATGTAATGTACAGAGTGCAGGGGTCAGGAGTATGTAATGTACAGAGTGCAGGGGTCGGGAGTATGTAATGTACAGAGTGCAGGGGTCGGGAGCATGTAATGTACAGAGTGCAGGGGTCGGGAGCATGTAATGTACAGAGTGCAGGGGTCGGGAGCATGTAATGTACAGAGTGCAGGGGTCGGGAGCATGTAATGTACAGAGTGCAGGGGTCGGGAGCATGTAATGTACAGAGTGCAGGGGTCGGGAGCATGTAATGTACAGAGTGCAGGGGTCGGTAGCATGTAATGTACAGAGTGCAGGGGTCGGGAGCATGTAATGTACAGAGTTCAGGGGTCAGAGGTATATGCAGCCCAGCACACAGCACCACCTATGATTTCACCAGTGGCGGCCGCTCCATTAGGGGCACAGGGGTGACGCCCCCCTAATCTACATGCAGGGCGCCGGACTTATGTATTTAAATGTGTTTTTGTTCTTTTTTAAGTACACGATTAGAGCCTGAGGATCAAATGGGTTTCAGAAAAGGGTGGGCTCGGGGCGCAGTGCGTGATTGATGGACAAACTTGCGAGCGACGAGGGGGGGGGGGGGGGGGGGTGTCAGGTTTGACAGACCGAGCAACCGGAGAGGGGGTGGGTTGGTTTACCCTTACTGCATTTCATCATCATCCCCTTTTTAAATATATACGTAATGTACATAGTGCAGGGACCAGGTGTATGTAATGAATATAGTGCAGGGGTCAGCAGTATGTAACCTATTGAGTGCAGAAGTCAGAAATATATGCAGCCACATCACCAGCTGGGTCTCATTTCACCACCATTCCCTTTTGCAATATGTATGTAATGTACAGAGTGCAGGGTGTGACGGGCTTGTGGAACCCAGCTTCTCTTGGAGAGCTCTGGAAACTCCTTGTCCAGGTCCCCTGGCCCCTTCCTATGTGTAAGTAACCCTGTGTCTATTAGGGGCACAAGGTGACCGAGAACCCCAGTCTGATCTCAAGAATATATGAAGATAAAGTCCCCCTTTCATCAGAGACCATTGCTAGATGGTTTGAAGTGGGGCGGGGGTTGCGTTGTGTTTAAGTACCTGTATCCCATTGTTCTATTGTGTCTATCTGCCTTGGGAGAAAAGTATTATGGGATGTGCATGTGGATTAGCTGTAAGGAGGGAGGGGGGAATTCCTCCAACAGCTCTCCCTGTTGATAGGACAGTCTACTGATGAGAAGTTTGAATACACCTGTGTGTCTCTTGTTGCCCCTCCCTGTGTCATTATGCAAAGGAGGGGGGATTGTCCCCTGAGTGTATATCTGTGTGGCTTTGTTACTCCAAAACTGGTGTTGCCTGGTTCTTGGGGTTACTATAGTCTGATCCATTGGTCTCGTGTTGCAGAGCTTAGGAAGCGATATACTGATGGAAGGATTGAAGCGGAGTGTGAGACATTCCATCACACATGGGTCAGGTGTATGTAATATACAGCGTGCAGGGGTCGGGAGCGTGTAATGTACAGAGTGCAGGGGTCGGGAGCATGTAATGTACAGAGTGCAGGGGTCGGGAGCATGTAATGTACAGAGTGCAGGGGTCGGGAGCATGTAATGTACAGAGTGCAGGGGTCGGGAGCATGTAATGTACAGAGTGCAGGGGTCGGGAGCATGTAATGTACAGAGTGCAGGGGTCGGGAGCGTGTAATGTACAGAGTGCAGGGGTCGGGAGCGTGTAATGTACAGAGTGCAGGGGTCGGGAGCGTGTAATGTACAGAGTGCAGGGGTCGGGAGCGTGTAATGTACAGAGTGCAGGGGTCGGGAGCATGTAATGTACAGGGTGCAGGGGTCGGGAGCGTGTAATGTACAGAGTGCAGGGGCCGGGAGCGTGTAATGTACAGAGTGCAGGGGCCGGGAGCGTGTAATGTACAGAATGCAGGGGCCGGGAGCGTGTAATGTACAGAATGCAGGGGTCGGGGGCGTGTAATGTACAGAGTGCAGGGGTCGGGGGCGTGTAATGTACAGAGTGCAGGGGTCGGGGGCGTGTAATGTACAGAGTGCAGGGGTCGGGAGCGTGTAATGTACAGAGTGCAGGGGTCGGGAGCGTGTAATGTACAGAGTGCAGGGGTCGGGAGCGTGTAATGTACAGAGTGCAGGGGTCGGGAGCGTGTAATGTACAGAGTGCAGGGGTCGGGAGCGTGTAATGTACAGAGTGCAGGGGTCGGGAGCGTGTAATGTACAGAGTGCAGGGGTCGGGAGCGTGTAATGTACAGAGTGCAGGGGTCGGGGGCGTGTAATGTACAGAGTGCAGGGGTCGGGGGCGTGTAATGTACAGAGTGCAGGGGTCGGGAGCGTGTAATGTACAGAGTGCAGGGGTCGGGAGCGTGAAATGTACAGAGTGCAGGGGTCGGGAGCGTGAAATGTACAGAGTGCAGGGGTCGGGAGCGTGAAATGTACAGAGTGCAGGGGTCGGGAGCGTGTAATGTACAGAGTGCAGGGGTCGGGAGCCTGTAATGTACAGAGTGCAGGGGTCGGGAGCCTGTAATGTACAGAGTGCAGGGGTCGGGAGCCTGTAATGTACAGAGTGCAGGGGTCGGGAGCGTGTAATGTACAGGGTGCAGAGAACAGATGTATATGTAGCCCAGTACAGAGCGCCACCTATGATTCTTTTCACCACCGTCCCTTTTTGCATAGTATGGTAGTACCACCTACACACTCAGTCTGTGTGTGTGTATAGGTATAAACGCACACATCTGAAAGGTGAAATGGCAGACTGTCCCTTTAGCCACTGTTGCTGGCAGGAAAGTGTGGTGGTGGTGGTGGTGGTGGCGGTTCTGGAGAGGAGCAGCATGACGGGCTGTGCGCTGTCTAAGGCTGGCCATACATTATACAATTTTCTCATACAATTTTCTCATACAATTTTCTCATACAACTTTCCTTTTAGATTTACCAAAACCATATAATAGGAGGTCAAACTTAAACACTTTAAAATGTGTATGAAATCAGGCAGGCTCTTGCACTACATAGTTGAAGGTAAATCTAGAGAAAATTGAATAAGAAAATTGTATGGTGTATGGGCAGCTTAGGGCCGTCCTTCTAATGCTCATATAGCACCAGATTGGACAACCACAGGGAACGGGGGGGCGCACAGGAACATGGCGTCAGGACCCGGGGCACCAGGCAGTAGATGGTTGGCATGTGCCGTGGGGGGAGGGTGCTCTCTCCACATTGTATCTGTGCCTGTTACTGTAGCGGAATGAACTGCACATGATAATCCCATGATACTTAATATGTAGTTATTTTTGATGTACAGTTGCTGCTAAATTTAGGTTGTGTTTGTGAGTTGAACCCCAGGCCGGGATTAATGGAGCCTTTATCATCACTTATGTAAGCCGGTTGTAAGGGCCGTGCACAGGACCTCAATCCTAACCTAATATGTTACTTTAAAGCCTAACTCCAGGCTGGCCATAAAAGCCCAATGTGCCCCCCCCCCCCCAGCAGTTAATCATTCTAGTTTTTCCAGGAGAGGATTTAATTAAAGTAAAATTGACCTTCATGCACAGTCCTGCCTTCCTCCTCCTGGGCGGTTTCAGTATTGATGACCGGTCCTCCACAGCCGCCCCTTTTCTCCAGTTCTGCTCTCCTTCCTAAGGTCAAATGACATTGTTGGATTGCAAATTTTCAGCGCGTTTTTTGTGCATTGCAACAGGTTGCTCGTTCATTTGAGCTGTAATGAATTTTTTGACATTGCAGTGCACCACAGTGCATATTGTGGTGCACTATAGTGCAGGTGTGTGCCTTGTGATGTGGAAGCATGCGTACCACCATGTATACCCGTGCATTGCAGTTACATTTGTCTTGAAGGCGCCACTCACACTTCATGGTTTGGAATTGCTGGCAGAACTGTCGTGATTCCGCTCTCGATTCTAAGTCGCATGGCAGTCACAGCACAACCTGCGACACATGCTTGCGTGACGTCGGTGGTGGCTGGTGCTTCATTGGTCAGGGAGGGGCGGCAGACGAACCTGACCATGGACACCATCTCTCCCCCCCCCCCCCCGTTGCTCCAGCCCGCACCACGCACCGTACCCACACGCCCACACACACCCCCAGTCACTGGCTCACTCACCCTGACCTGACATGTGGAGGTGACAGCTTCCCCCTTTAGTCTCCCCCATGTCTTCCCTCCATCGGTCAGTCTTCCCCTGCGTCTTCTCAGTATCATGGAAGCCATCTCTCCTCCTCCTCCTCCTTCTCCTTCCTCCTCCTTCCTTCCTTCCTCCTCCTCCTCCTTCCTTCCTTCCTTCCTTCCTTCCTTCCTTCCTTCCTTCCTTCCTTCCTTCCTTCCTTCCTTCCTTCTCTCCTCCTCCCTTCCTTCCTTCCTTCCTTCTCCTCCTCCACCTCCCTTCCTTCCCTCCTTCCTTCCTTCCTCCTTCCGTCCTTCTCCTCCTTCTCCTTCTCCTCCTTCCTTCTCCTCGTTCCTTCCTTCCTTCCTTCCTTCTCCCCTTCCTTCTCCCCTTCCTTCCTTCCTTCTCCCCTTCCTTCCTTCCTTCTCCCCTTCCTCCCTTCCTTCCTCCCTTCCTTCTCCCCTTCCTTCCTTCCTTCCTTCCTTCCTTCCTTCCTTCCTTCCTTCCTTCCTTCCTTCCTTCCTTCCTTCCTTCCTTCCTTCCTTCCTCCTCCTCCTTCTCCTCCTCCTTCTTCCTCCTTGGCCAATAGGATGGCTTCTCCTTTCGGCCAATCAAGAAACGGTTCCCAGGACCCACTTCCTGATTGGCCAGGAGAAGAATTAGTGTGACAATAGTGAATATTCATTTGCTATTGTCACACAACTGGGTGGGCTCAGGGCGCAATGCTCTGCGCCCCGAGCCCATCCTTTTTTGAAGCCTATTAGAACCTCAGGCTCTAATCACGTGCTTGAAAAAAGAAAATCCCCCTCATTGGAAACCAATGTGTCCGGCGCCCTGCATGTAGATTAGGGGGCCAGGCGCATGAATGGGGGGGGGGGGCGCCGCCCCTGCGCCCCTAATGGACTGGCTGCCTCTGGGTGACATTATCCTTCAATGGCCCCCCCAAGCTCGATGTGATTCTGCTGCAATTTTTAAAATCGGCCGAGGCTTGTCGCCTGAAAAGCAGCAACTGAGTGGGCCGCCCCATGTGACACACAGAAAATCGCGCTGTCAAAAATAAGATCACGTGAAAGAGGCCTTACTCTGTAATATCGCAGTAGTGTGACTCCGCCCTTAATGATGCAGCCAAGGCCTGACATGTTGGGTATCTATTTACTTGGCACAATCTTTTATCTTTTTTTTATATTGTAACAAATAAAAGTTGGAACAACCACCGTTTTATTCTCCAGGGTCTCTGCTTTGTTTTGGGTGTTTTAACTAATCTTCAGGCCTAAAATGATTCTTTTAAATGTGTGCAAAGCAAAAAAAAAAAGAAGGGCACTGGCAGCGAAAAAAGGTCAAAGACAGCCGATCAGCATATAATCCAGTTCAGTCCGGATCAGAGCCAACCGAACGCTCAACCCTTCACTGCTCGATCTGGGATCAATTTCAAGGAGAGCAAAAAATATCACCCGCTGATTGTTTTCCTATAAGCATTGATCAAGGACGCCGAAATGCTGATGAGCGGTAATTTTATAGGTGACAACCGTATCTGATTATAGCGTTCGGAGTCCAAGAAATCTGATACATAAGTATCCATATATAAAGTGTCTCTGGGGGTGATTTTTATTCGTCCTTCCCATAGTCGCTCCTTAATACATCTGCTTACAGTGCTTCATTATATTATGGCTTAAAGGGAAACTCCACATTTACCTAGACCAGCCCAGAACTTTACACAAAGCTTTTTTAATTTTTTTCAGGGGGTCCTGCGGGCAGATGGGGGTGGTAAGGCAGCGCAGTGAAGGTTTAGGCCCCATTCACACCTCCAAAACACTGGAGGGTGGAAAAAAAATAAAAAATCAATAATTCTCTATGGAGAGGGTTCACATCTCCACTCCAAAACGCCTGAAGCTCAAACAAGTTCTGAGGCTTTTTTTTTTTTTTTTTTTTTTTGTCGCTCGAATCGGGCAGATTTGGGCGTTTTTGGCTTGTTTGTGTTCCCATGGAAATGAATGGAAACGCGCCATTCCTGCGTTTTTGCTCGATTTTCTGCTCCAATGAAAAAAAGTAAAAAAAAATTAAATTGTAATAATATATGAATAAATAAATACACAAATAACTAAAAATCTTCATAAATAAGTGGAATAATAAGTAATACATTAATAAATAAATAACCTCTAACCTTAAAAAATATTAAATGTATTATTATGAATAATAATATTAATAATATAACAACACCCAAACATACATTCTTAATAATAATATATTTTTTTTATTGTGTTAGGGTGTTTATTTTTTAAGGGGTAAGGGTTAAAGTTAAGAGTTAATTATTTATTGTTACTTAGTATTAATTTATTGAATTTAATTTATTATTTATGATTTTTATTTGTTTATTTTACATTTATTTATTCATTGATTATTATTCGTATTATAATATAATAATAATAATAATAATAATAAATTAAAAAAAAATAACCCTAACCCCAAAATAAAATAAAAAATAAAATAATAATAAATAACCCTAGCCCCAACTCCTAATCCTAACCTAAACTAAACTTAAACCCCTTACCCGAAACAAAAAAAACATAATAAATGAATAATAATAAAAGAAGAAATAAAAGCTAATGGAAAAAAAGCTAAAAAAGCTGAAATACCTAGCAACAAATGATGCAACAGATAATAGTTTTCTTTATTGGCTAATAAAAAAATGCCAAAGCCCACAAACACTGCATACATGCATGCAAAAACGCACCAAAAAAAGCTGGAAAAGCGGTCAAAGACGCTACACTCAGGTGTGAATGCAGCCTTGCAGTGGACATTAATTTAAAAAAATGTAAGTTTTCCCATCTTATGGGGACCCTTGAAGATTTACCTTTTTGTCTTGAATCCCTTCTGGAAAAATAGCAATATTCTTCCTGGGTCCTTGATCGTCTGTTGGGTATTTGCATCGTAAGATCATCTAAGGCAGGGATTCTCAACCTTAGTGGGATCAGGGCCTGGAAAACTATCTGAAAAAACTTCTATGCCACAAACAGTAAAAAAATAAAAATAAAAACTAGAAGAAAAAAAATTGTAATTATAGATTCTAGGATTATGCAGTGTATACAGTGCAGGGGCAGGACTATGTAATTACTCTGGTGGTCAGCATTTCCCTTTTAACTGGTGGTCAGAATGCCGCCTTTTTTGCTGCTGGTTGGCACATCCCTTTAAGCCAGTGGTCAGGGGTGCCCCCTAGTGGTCAGCATGTCTCATTATGCTGGTGGCCAGTGCACCCCCTTACACTGGTGGTCAATGTGCCTCTATACAATGGTGGTTGGCGCTCCCTTTTTTGCTTTGTGTTCCGCATTACCCCTTATGCTGTGGTCGGTGTGCCCCTCTATGCTGGTGAACAGCATGCCCCTTTGTGCATGGTGGCTGGTGCACCTCCTTACGCTGGTAGTAAATGTGCCTTCTATATGCTGATAGTTGGTGCACCCTCTTTTGCTGGTGTTCAGCATACCCCTCTATGCTGGTGTGCCCCCTTACACTGGTGATCATTGTGCTTCTATATGCTGATGGTTGAATCACCCTCTTTTTCTTGTGTGCAGTATGCTTCCTTATACTAGTGGTAGGAGTGCCCCCTTATAGTGGTGGTTGGTGTTCCCCCTTATAGTGGTGGTTGGTGTTCCCCCTTATAGTGGTGGTTGGTGTGCCCCCTTATAGTGGTGGTTGGTGTGCCCCCTTATAGTGGTGGTTGGTGTGCCCCCTTACCCTGGTGGTTGGTATGCCCCCTTACTATGGGGGACAGCATGCCCCCTTGTGCATAGTGGCTGGTGCGCCTTCTTATACTGGTGGTCAATGTGCCTCTATATGCTGATGGTTGGTGCACCCTCTTTTGCTTGTGTTCAGCATGCCCCCTTGTGCTGGTGGTAGGAGTGCCCCCTTGTGCTGGTGGTAGGAGTGCCCCCTTGTGCTGGTGGTAGGAGTGCCCCCTTGTGCTGGTGGTAGGAGTGCCCCCTTGTGCTGGTGGTAGGAGTGCCCCCTTATAGTGGTGGTTGGTGTGCCCCCTTATAGTGGTGGTTGGTGTGCCCCCTTATAGTGGTGGTTGGTGTGCCCCCTTATAGTGGTGGTTGGTGTGCCCCCTTATAGTGGTGGTTGGTGTGCCCCCTTATAGTGGTGGTTGGTGTGCCCCCTTATTGTGGTGGTTGGTGTGCCCCCTTATTGTGGTGGTTGGTGTGCCCCCTTATTGTGGTGGTTGGTGTGCCCCCTTATTGTGGTGGTTGGTGTGCCCCCTTATTGTGGTGGTTGGTGTGCCCCCTTATTGTGGTGGTTGTGTGCCCCCTTATTGTGGTGGTTGGTGTGCCCCCTTATAGTGGTGGTTGGTGTGCCCCCTTATAGTGGTAGTTGGTGTGCCTCCTTATAGTGGTGGTTTGTGTGCCCTCTTATACTGGTGGTCAGTGTGCCCCCTTACCCTGGTGGATAGCATGCCCCCTTGTGCATGGTGGCTGGTGTGCCCCTTTACATTGATGGTTAATGTGCCTCTACATGCTGATGGTTGAATCACCCTCTTTTGCTTGTGTTCAGCATGCCCCCTTGTGCTGGTGGTAGGAGCGCCTCCTTGTGCTGGTGTGCCCCACTGTGCTGGTGGCTGGTGTGCCCCCTTAAATTTTATTCTGGTAGTCACCTAGTCCCTTTAACCTGGTGGTCAGTGTGTCCCTCTTACCCTGGAAGTCGACCTACCCCCTTTTGCTGCTGACAGGCAGTCCCCCTTTTTCCTGGGGGGGTGGCAGTCCCCCTTTTTCCTGGGGGGGTGGCAGTCCCCCTTTTTCCTGGGGGGGTGGCAGTCCCCCTTTTTCCTGGGGGGGTGGCAGTCCCCCTTTTTCCTGGGGGGGTGGCAGTCCCCCTTTTTCCTGGGGGGTGGCAGTCCCCCTTTTTCCTGGGGGGGTGGCAGTCCCCCTTTTTCCTGGGGGGTGGCAGTCCCCCCTTTTTCCTGGGGGGTGGCAGTCCCCCTTTTTCCTGGGGGGTGGCAGTCCCCCTTTCTCCTGGGGGGTGGCAGTCCCCCTTTCTCCTGGGGGGTGGCAGTCCCCCTTTCTCCTGGGGGGTGGCAGTCCCCCTTTCTCCTGGGGGGTGGCAGTCCCCCTTTCTCCTGGGGGGTGGCAGTCCCCCCTTTTTCCTGGGGGGTGGCAGTCCCCCTTTCTCCTGGGGGGTGGCAGTCCCCCTTTCTCCTGGGGGGGGGGGGGGGAGTCCCCCTTTAAGCTGGTGGTCAGCATACCCCATTATGCTATACGACTAAGGCCAGTCAGGGTGACATGTGTTGGAGGGGGGGGGGGGGTGGCCAAGATGCAGGGACTGTAGCTGAAGCCTCTGTTAGGTTACCAGCGGATGTGGTTGATCTGTCTGGTGTTCCTAATTTTGCTATTTACACAGGAGCAGGGACAGAATGTAGTCCCCCTATAACAGGAAGCGCCTGATGAAGAACCTTCATGGCAGGATCACCAGGGATTGTTCCAATGATATCTGCAGATTTAATAGGATTGTAAATGACTTTGTGACATTTCTATGTTAAAGCTTGTGTGCGATTTTTGCAAACTTTTAAAATCTCACACAGTGCGAGTACGGCGCCCTCTAAAGGAGTCGGGCAATCTGCAACTTTCGTCCACATTTTTTTTTTTTTTTACGGGAACTGTCTGCATCTCTTTATGTGGTCCATCTCCACCGATTTAACACCGCGACCGCCTCCAATTCTGTTGCCAGGTGCATTTCAGCGTATCCAATTCCCCCCCACTCATTGCTAATTGAATCTCCCCGGCCAGACACGGGCTTCAGGTCTGATCCACGTGTAATCTGTCTGCACCATGTTGGTGGAAGATTGCAGCCGTTATGAGGGGAAAATGAATTATGACACCGTTTTCCATTAAGGAGAAGGCCGCAGGAGGGAAAACATCTGACAACTGTGCCGAAGAAATCTGCATGGAGGAGGAATTCAAAGAAAAACACTCGGAGACCACACAGACCTCGAGACTGAAAATGCTGGCTGCCTGGCTGTCATGCTGATCCTCTGCATTCAATACTTTACTGACTCGGGACAAGCCAGGTCTTTTTTTTTTTTTCATTTATTGATCTGTTAGCATATTCCAGGTCAATACCTCTGAAAGTGTCAAAGCCACAGAATCAGAATAGCTGCCAGTCAACTAGCATTTCCTCGAAAGTTTCTGCTAAAGAGGTCCTATCGCAAAGCAAAACACAGGAGTAGCGGGGGAGGGGCGAACAGAGTGCTCAATAGAGCATGCACACATCTATTTTATTAATATTGAATAAGACCCTTTTTTTACTCTGCTCTGCATGGGCAAGGGATGTTTTAAAATGAGGTGCAAAAAAAAAAAATAGATCTGCATTAAGAGGCGGGACATCCAGCCCTCATCCCACCCTCATCCCTCCCTCATCCCACCCTCATCCCTCCCTCATCCCTCCCTCATCCCACCCTCAATCCTCCCTCATCCCACTCTCATCCCTCCCTCATCCCTCCTTCATCCCTCCTTCATCCCTCCTTCATCCCTCCCTCATCCCTCCCTCATCCCTCCCTCATCCCTCCCTCATCCCTCCCTCAACCCTCCCTCATCCCACCCTCACTCAACCCTCCCTCATCCCTCCCTCATCCCTCCCTCATCCCTCCCTCATCCCTCCCTCATCCCTCCTCATCCCACCCTCATCCCTCCCTCATCCCTCCCTCATCCCTCCTCATCCCACCCTCAATCCTCCCTCATCCCACTCTCATCCCTCCCTCATCCCACCCTCAACCCTCCCTCATCCCTCCCTCATCCCACCCTCATCCCTCCCTCATCCCACCCTCAATCCTCCCTCATGCCACTCTCATCCCTCCCCCATCCCACCCCCATCCCACCCCCCATCCCACCCCCATCCCACTCTCAACCCTCCCTCAACCCTCCCTCATCCCTCCCTCATCCCTCCCTCATCCCTCCCTCATCCCACCCTCATCCCACCCTCATCCCTCCCTCATCCCTCCCTCATCCCACCCTCATCCCTCCCTCATCCCACCTCATCCCACAATCATCCCTCCCTCATCCCTGCTAGCAAAGAAAGCAACTTTTATACATATTTAATTCTAAAGCCTTTTAATACATACAGAAAGGAGAATATTAACCCCTTCATGCCTAAGCCTTTTTCTGACACTTGTTGTTTACAAGTTAAAATCCGTATTTTTTGCTAGAAAATTACTTGGAACCACCAAACATTATATATATATAAATGTTTGGTGGTTCTAAGTAATTTTCTAGCAAAAAATTTGGATATATATATATCGCAAAATGTCATTCTCTGCTGCAGAACAGTGCTTGACATTTTGTGACCCAAATTCAGGGCCACTTGGTGCTAGGAACCCCAGCTTTGGATATGTAGTTGTAGAGTTACTTCCACTGTATTTGCACACCAAATTGGGGTTCCTAGCACCAAGTGCCCTGAGATACGGGGCCCCAAAGTTGGGTCGCAAAATTTCATTCTCTGCTCTGCAGGCGCTTTCTAGACGCAAATGCGGTAAAATGTGTTCAGCGGAGTTTGCACCGACGTCTCGTGTGCATGAAGCCTAAGAAGGCCAGTATGGTGGCCTGAATTTATGGTAGGAGCCCGGGGGGGGGGGGGGGGGCATATTTTAACCAGCCTGCTCGTCCGTGGTCTTTGTCGGTTTCCTGTGCGCAATACTACATCACTAGGCCGATTATTCGAGATTCGTTAGCGTTCGTGAGTTCTGTCTTCGAGGTTCTCGAGGCTTTCGTTTCCCGTGCGTGGTTTTTGTACAACGTGTCTGGCTCGGCTGTCGCAGGTAGGGTTTAGTTTGACCTTTCATTTCATGCATTTCTGTTCCCAACTTCACACCATGGTGTCATCTTTGTCAACTACGGTCATGGATGTCCAAGCCAGAGTGGCACTCTTGGAGGCTCGCCCGGCCACGACTATCCCTGACCCAGCCACAGTGCGGGTTCTGACACCCCTTCCTGCAGGTAACACAGGGACAAGTCCCACTATCTGCCCAGCACATTTGGTTCCAGCCAGCATTAGGAAGGACATCAAGGACATCAACCTCGCCTCCCTCCTCATTTCAGTCCACGACCTGGCAGAGAACAAAGCCTATACCTGGGCAGACGTGTCAGTGGTCCTCAAGGCCAAAGATCCTAGGTTCAACCGAAAGTTGTCTGTCCCAGAGTTTGCGCTGGCCTTCGGGATGGTGAGGGATGTCTTATGCTCAGCCTCCCCCAGCAGAAGGGAAGAGCTGGATTTATATCTCCACACCGTGGTGGACTTGGGCTACAAATACAGAGGTTTTTCGTTCTACAATTACCATCGTTCCTTCTCTACTAAAGCAGCAGCCAGGCTGGCACAATTTCAGACAGGAACGGATTGGAGCCTTATGGACACTGAGTTGTTCTACCGCCACTTTGCTGGCTTGCGCTCACCACTGTGCGCTATTTGCCCAGTCCTCCACTCACACGGCCATCTGGTGCGCCAACGCGGCAGTTACTCATCCATTCGCGTTCCCCTCCACCTCCGGTGCAGTTCAAGGCCAGTCGGCCCCGGTACAGACGTCCCAAGTGGACAAGTTCGGACGCTCTGTTCGGACCGTAGGAGGAGCAGCTATCTGTAACAACTACAACTATGGCTCATGTAATTTTAGCCAATGCCGCCTGCTCCATATCTGTATCATATGCCAGAGGACACATCCCAGAAATTTATGTGAGGTCAAGCAGCAGAAGAAGGCATGACTAGGCCGAGTTAATGTCCTATGGCTGGGGCTCTATCTCACCTCACACCCCATTCCTTCCCTGGTCACCTTCCTTATCCAAGGATTTACAGCAGGGTTCCATACCGGCCTCATCTCTCTGCCCCATACAACCTATGAATGCAGGAACCTCCGCTCAGCGGCCACTGACGAGCAGGCCATAGACCAGCTATTACAGGCCGAACTGAAGTGAGACTTCATCATAGGTCCCTTCACACAGCCCCTGTTCATCACTTGGAGAGTTAGCCCTATTGGGCTTGTCAAGGGCAAGTTCTCGAATAAAGCTCGCTTGGTGTACGACCTGTCTGCGCCTCATTCTTCTCATGTTCCCAGCCTCAATTCCCTAATTCCCTCCGAAGAGTTCTCCCTGAAGTATGCCTCTGTAGATATGGCAATTCAGGCCATTATCAAAGCAGGCACAGGCGCCTGGCTCTCCAAGGCCGTCATCTCAGAGGCCTTTAAGCTCCTGCCTATCTACTCGTCCCTCTGGTGTTGGCACGGTATTAAGTGGAAAGAGGCGTATTACTTTACTACCAAGCTGACCTTTGGCTCTAAAAGCAGCCCCTGGCTCTTCAACACTTTTGCACAGACCCTCACCTGGATACTTATACATAAGGCTCAGTGTCAAGAGGTCATCCATTACCTGGACGACTTCATGTTAATCGAACAGCTCGGTGTGCCCCCAGGAAACTTAAGCAAATTGAGATTCGTCTTTGAGAATCTCAATGTCCCCATTGCCGAACACAAGGTTGACGGACCAGCACACTCCATCACCTTCCTCGGAGTCAACCTAGATACTTGGTCCATGCAGGCCAGCCTCCCTCTTGACAAATTAAACCGCATTAGGTCAGTCCTTTGAGAATTCACCCACACAAGAGGGTGTACTAAAAAGCAGCTCTAGTCTGTTGGGCATGCTCAATTTCTCCATGCGAATCATTCCCAGGGTCGGTCCTTCGTGTCATGCCTCCTGGTCTACCTCTCACAGGCACAGGACCCCGATCAGATCCTCAATTTTGACACTGCAGCAGTAGCAGACTTATCAATGTGGGAGGAGTTCATTTCCACCTGGAATGGTATGTCCATGTTTATACCTTCAATATCACTTCAATCACCGCAGGTAGTAACAGATGCTGCAGCCTCCACAGGTTTCGCTGCAATTTTTGGCCACCATTGGTTTGCAGGTCCCTGCCCTCCAGAGATACTTTCAATCCCCGGTTTACCCGAACTTCCTCTCTCTTCGAGCCTTACCCGATCGTGGCAGCCGCCCAGCTCTGGGGTCATATCTGGACAGGACAAACTGTGCCTTCACCACCGACAACCAGGCACGGCAGATATCATTAATAAAGGCAGGTCTATGTCACACTTGGTTATGTCCTTCCTACGCAGGCTGGTACAACTTTCCCTTCAGCACCAACTCAACATCCACTGTACATTCATTCCAGGCAAATGCAACCTTGCCGCAGACGCACTGTCACACTTTAATTTCACCTCCTCCTTTCGGCAGGATCCCGGAGCCGATCCTGTATCAGCCTGTATCCCGGCCTGGTCTCAGCTGACTCTGGACTAGAACAGCATCTCCACAGAGCGACCCAGCTCATCAACCAGTCTCTGTCCCGTAACATGCTCAAAGCTTACCATATAGCTTGGAGCGCTTTCCACAAATTCCTAGCAACCTGCTCAGTTAGAACTATGACAGACGCCAAGCACATACTGGCCTTTATCTCATATTGCCATAGTCACTTGGCCTTGTCCCACAATACTATCCGGCTATACTTAGCTGGCATCCAACACTTCTGGCTCTACAAGATCCCGCAAGACCGTCCTTGTTCGCAAGCCATGCGATCCGAGCCAGCCCACGTGGCATACAAATACAACAGCCGATAAACCAGGGCAAACGCCTACCTAATACAAGTAACATCTTCAGAGACAGGTCCACTATCCTCGCCAGATCTCCGTTTAGTCTTCTCTCCAGCTTGGTCATACAAGCAGAAATCTATCTGGCCTACTAAGGGTTCCTGCGGCCTGGTGAGTTCACCTGTAATAACCCCGCAGGCCAAGTCCTGTGTAGGACGTCACTTGGTTCGCTACCAAGACCATTTCATCCTCCATCTTGCGGTATCCAAAACCCAGCAATCAGGCCCCAGAGTAGACATCCGCCTCTACAAAACTAACAATAGCTGGTGTCCAGTTACCATACTTAACCGCCTACTGTCACTCCTGCCCGAACAGTTAGATTCTAGTCCCCTTCTACCCTTTCCTGTCAAACCTTTGAGTTCCAGTCAGTTCATGGAACACGGGATGATTCTTCTCCGCAACCTACAACTCAACCCCAGTCAGTACTCCGGTCACTCTTTCCGTATCGGAGCAGCCTCGACAGCATCTCGGCATGGGGTCCCAGATAATGTTATTAAGAGACTAGGCAGGTGGAAGTCCGCCTGCTTCGACCGGTACAATCCCCAATCCTCAGGTGGAAATGTCACAAGCATTTACCAAACTTGCTCAATGAATAAGACCAAAACCAATAAAACTTAACCCCTACCTGAATGTTATTTTGGTATTGCCGGCCATCAGACCAAGGCACACTTCAGGTCCATTTCATGTTGTAAGTCTTATGATAAGTCTATGTTGTTCATATCTGTATCGGCCATAGGGCTTCAACCATAAGTAAGAAGGCCAGTATAGTGGCCTTAATTTATGGGAGGAGCCTGGGGGGTATTTAACCAGCCCGCTCGCCTGTGGTCTTTGTCGGTTTCCTGTGCGCGATACCCACCCTCCCATCCCCTTTTTAGAGCATTTCTCAAATCATTTCTCTTTCACAAAATATTAATTTCTAATCTTGGGTATGCCCCCTTATTTTGGTATGCCGGCCATCAGACCAAGGCACACTTCAGGTCTATTTCATGTTGTAAGTCTTATAATAAGTCTATGTTATGCCTATCCGTATCGGCCATAGGGCTTCAACAATAAATATGTATGTATGTGTGTGTGTGTGTGTGTGTGTGTGTGTATATATATATATTATATTATATATATATATATAAATAAATATATATATGTATATATAAATAAATATATATATGTATATATAAATTATGTCACACTGTATTTGCGCAGCAGTCTTTCAAATGCAAATATTTTAGGAAGAAATACACTTTCATTAATTAAAACCAAAAAAACAGTAAAGTTGGCCCAATTTTTTTTGTATAATGTGAAAGATGATGTCATGCCGAGTAAATAGATGCCTAACATGTTACGCTTTAAAATTGTGCACGCTCGTGGAATGGCGACAAACTACGGTACTTAAAAGTCATCATAGGGGACGCTTTAAAATTTCTACAGATTGCCAGTTTAGAGTTACAGAGGAGGTATATCTATCTATATAATACAGTTGTGCTCATAAGTTTACATACCCGGGCAGAATTTATGATTTCTTGGCCATTTTTCAGAGAATATGAATGATAACACAAAAACTTTTCCTTCACTCATGGTTAGTGTTTGGCTGAAGCCATTTATTATCAATCAACTGTGTTTACTCTTTTTAAATGATAATAACAAACAGAAACTACACAAATGACCCTGATCAAAAGTTTACATACCCTGGTGATTTTGGCTTGATAATTTTTTTTTTTTATTCCTATTAAAGTGATCTGGAATGGTAACATGATGTGTTTGTGTCTTGCAGGGTACCAGTGATTTCTGTGTGGCTCCTGACAAATTCATCATGAATATGACCCAGGATCAGATCAGTGCAGGTAAGGATCTCAGGCCCCATGACCCCGTACTGTAAGCAACTGTCATTTTCAGCAGCGAGAGCCATTAAAAGTTAGAACATCAGTCACATGGCTTAAAATACACTATATGACTAAATACACTGTACATGTGACCCCCCCCTAAATTATGGAGGTCAGGGGTCTCCAGAGAAAGGGGCCTGATAATCCTGCATCATACAAAGGATATTATAGTCAAATGTACTCTTCCAGCCTTGTGGTAACAGTTTGGAGAAGACCCCTTTTCTGCTCCAGCATGACTGTACTCCCCCCCCCCCCCCCCCCCCCCCCTGCATATAAATCCAGCTCCATAAAGAGATGGGTTGACCAGTTTGGACTAGCTCCATAAAGACATGGGCTGACCAGTTTGGACTAGCTCCATAAAGACATGGGCTGACCAGTTTGGACCAGCTCCATAGAGATATGGGTTGATTAGCTGGGCCAGCTCCATAAAGACATGGGCTGACCAGTTTGGACCAGTTCCATAAATACATGGATTGACCAGTTTGGACCAGTTCCAATACAAATATTTTGGCTAGGTTTTATCCATTCACCCATCCATCCATCCACAGTATCTAAATATTTATCCAGGAATTATCCATTCATCCATCAACAGTATCTATATATTTTGGCCAGGGTTTAACCAACCATCATCCCTCAATTCACAGTATCTATATAATTAGCTTTAGCCATCCATCATGTATGTGTGTGTGTGTGTGTGTGTGTGTATAGATAGATATATCTATATATATATATATATCCTGGGTTTATCCATCCATCCATCCTATCTATATGTTTAATTAGGGTTTGTCCATCCATCTACCCGCAGTATCTATATACAGTATCTAGCTAGGGTTTTTCCATCCACAGTACCTTTTATATTTACTTAGGATTTATTCATCTATCCATCCACAGTATGTATATATTAAGCTAAAGTTTATCCATCCATAGCATTCATACATTTTAATGGTCTATCTCTCTAGTTAAGGTTATCTGTCTCTCTTCATCTGTTTTCTTTCTGTTCCTCTATTGTCTGTTTTTTTCTCTCCATCTCCATCCATCTATCTGTCTCTTTCTATCTCTCCTGATCTTTCTGTCTGATTCGCTCTCCCCCTCCATGTCTCTGCATACCAATGTTGTTGGTTTCCTCCTTTTTAGAAGTGGTTCATTACTACCTGTACTGCAGCCAGAGCTTGAAGAACCCCTTCCAGCAGGTGAGCCGCCAGCACACGGAATCACCATTATTCTGGTACATTATGACGTTGATGCTGCAGATTCTTCGTATCATTCACTCCCAGCCAGAAGCAACCGAGGCCGTGGTTTAGGCTCTGTGTGAATTCTACCCGGGACAGAGTATCTCAGCAATATTCTATTGTCTACTAAATCACCGCAGATGTATACTCGGTACCCCAGGTGTACGGCCACTCATCTCCGCTTCCTCCTGCAGTGTTTATTGCCCGCCTTACACTTCAATGTACCTCACTGATCTCCAGAAAAGTTCTTTTAAAAATAACCAATTGCTATCATAGTGCAGCCCCATCCCTCAGCGATGGCTTTATTTTTAGGTTTTCACTTGCATTCTCTCCCGGTTTGAATAGGAATGTCAGACTGGAAGCCCCCACAGAGGATGACCTATTTCCTTTCCAGAAATCTCAGACTTTGCAATCTGTAATATCTGTAAACTCTGGCAGGAGTTGAACATCCTCTGTGGTTGCTTCCAGCCTGACACTTCCACAAGCTCTGGCCCCGGAGAGTCCCACAAGCTCTGGCCCCGGAGATTCCCACAAGCTCTGGCCCCGGAGATTCCCACAAGCTCTGGCCCCGGAGAGTCCCACAAGCTCTGGCCCCGGAGATTCCCACAAGCTCTGGCCCCGGAGAGTCCCACAAGCTCTGGCCCCGGAGAGTCCCACAAGCTCTGGCCCCGGAGAGTCCCACAAGCTCTGGCCCCGGAGAGTCCCACAAGCTCTGGCCCCGGAGAGTCCCACAAGCTCTGGCCCCGGAGAGTCCCACAAGCTCTGGCCCCGGAGAGTCCCACAAGCTCTGGCCCCGGAGAGTCCCACAAGCTCTGGCCCCGGAGAGTCCCACAAGCTCTGGCCCCGGAGAGTCCCACAAGCTCTGGCCCCGGAGAGTCCCACAAGCTCTGGCCCCGGAGAGTCCCACAAGCTCTGGCCCCGGAGAGTCCCACAAGCTCTGGCCCCGGAGAGTCCCACAAGCTCTGGCCCCGGAGAGTCCCACAAGCTCTGGCCCCGGAGAGTCCCACAAGCTCTGGCCCCGGAGAGTCCCACAAGCTCTGGCCCCGGAGAGTCCCACAAGCTCTGGCCCCGGAGAGTCCCACAAGCTCTGGCCCCGGAGAGTCCCACAAGCTCTGGCCGCGAGAGGCCACAAGGTTTATTACAATAGTAAGGTATTATTGTTTAACACACTAAATTGTTTGGCACACTAACTTTGACTGGATAATGAGGAGCATACCTTAAACCAATCAGATGCAAACTTATTGAGAACCGGTAGCCTAAGACACACCCATTTTCATCCTGTTGACCATAAAGCCCCAGGCAAAATCCAAACTGTATAAAGTATGAAACAGCGCTAGCAGCCTATATCAAACAATATAATTCCTAATGAATGGTGCTTTATACATCAATGTATTTGTAACATAAAAAAAAACAACAGAATAATATGCTCAAAATCTGTAGTGTTTGGTGCTTCTGTAAAAAGTGCAATGGTGTGCCAAACAAGTGAGGTGACTCCCCCTTCGGTGGCCCCACTCACCAGAAATATTAGATCCTCAGCTTCGCAGTCTGGGATCAAAAAGGCAGTGATCTAATGATGTGGGGATATGCCGGTTGGTTCCTCAGCAGACTCTTCCAGCAAACACTTCCAAGAAGAAAAAACATCAGAGTTCGCTGCTGTGTGGCGTGCGTTCCACGGAGGCGGAAATTGCGTCACTGGTTAGCACGAACCGGAAGTATGTTGACGCGTTTCGCCCCTCCTCCTATGGCAAACTCGGATGTTTTTTTACTGATGCCTGTCTTTGCCAGATATCCTGTAAGTTAGTAGTGGAGATTCAGAAAATTATAAACAATTATAAAAAATTGGCACTTCACTGCCTTCTTCATTTAATGAGTAACTGTATCATTTTAAGATTTTTGGTTTCTCTTTCCAGACTTTAAACGTCTTCCAGAAATCTCTCAACACGATGCAAATCCAGGTTCAGGGGTTACTTCAGTTTGCTGTCCCAATCTTTCCCACAGCTCAGGTAAGACCTCTGGGGGAAGGGGGAGGGGTGATGAAGGGTTTAAACGCGGCAAAACGAGGCTTGCTGGTAACACAACGTAGCGGTCTTGCAGAGAGCAACCTGATTGGTTGTTGGGGCCATGCTCACATTTTAAAAATTTGGATTCTTAAAATTATACTGAAGTCTTATTTTTTCTTTCTATAAAAATAACAAACGTGTTATACTTACCTTCTCTATGCAGTGGTTTTGCACAAAGAAGCCCCGATCCTCCTCTTCTTGGGTCCCTCTTCAGCGCTCCTGCCCCCTCCCTCCTGTCGAGTGCCCCCCACAGCAACCAGCTCGCTATGGGGGCACCCGAGCCGCAGCTCTGTGTGTCCATTCAGACACAGAGCCACGGTTCAGCCCTCTCCTAATTGGCTAACTGACTTTGACGGCAGCAGGAGCCAATGGTGCTACTGCTGTGTCTCACCTAATCAGGAGGGAGAGTCCCAGACGGCCGAGGCACTCGTGCACATTGCTGGATCTAGATGGGGCTCAGGTAAGTATTAGGGGGGGGCTGAGGGGTCTGCTGCACACAGAAGGTATTTCATCTTAATGCATAGAATGCACCTTCTGCCTTTACAGCCACTTTAAGACCCCTTTCACACCGAGGGCGTTTTGCAGTCGCTATAGCGTTAAAAATAGCGCCTGCAATCCGCCCTCAAACAGCTGCAGCATTGTCTCCAGTGTGAAAGCCCGTGGACTTTCACACCGGAGCGCTGCGCTGGCAGGACGTCAGTAAAAGTCCTGTCAGCAGCTTCTTTGGAGCGGTGAAAAAGCGGTATGTTTACCGCTCCTCCACTGCTACTCCCCATTGAAATCAATGGGGCAGCGCTGGGATACCGCCGGCAAAACGCCGCCATTGTGGCGCATTGCGGGCGGTTTTAACCCTTGGCCGCTAGCGGGGGGGGGGGGGAGCGCCCAAAATGCGCTGCTAATCCAACAGTAAAACGCCGCTAAAAATAGCAGCATTTTACCGCCGGTGCTACGGGCGGCTCGGTGTGAAAGGGCTCTAAAGGAGACTTCCAGAATAAACTGAATATTCAGTAATCGGTGTCTTAAAGTGAGAACTGATTATACCTACACCTCCTATTAGTGTCTGGATGTATCTTTTGGGGAAAAAAAGTTTCATAAAATTTTGATCTCTGTGGGAAGAAGCCAAACTCCTCTCCAAGTCATTCTAAACAATGTTACTATATTGTATCTGTAACCACTTGTCTACTGGAGCAATTTTTTTTATTTTTTTACATACATGCTAAACTCTGCATTTTCTATAATAACATTATATAACGCATTTTACATATCAATATTATATATTTCTGAAAGCAGAGACCTTGTAGAATAAAATGGGGCAATCACTATATTTTCACTAAAATACATTTTTTCAGCACATAATCACAATATTGTACCCATTTTTTTTGGAAGGTATAAAAAAAAAAAAAAAAAAAAAAAAAATTGAGTTGTGTCCAGTAAATACATACCAAACATCTCAAGCCTTAAAATTGCATGTGCCCGTGAACAACGCTACCTAAATTGTCCATAGGAGCTGCTTTAAAAGTCTTTGCAGGTCATCTATTTAGAGTTAACCATAAATTATGGCCCTAGAGTTATTGTTCTCATTGTGATGTTTGCAGTGATACCCCACGTGTGGTGCAATCACTGTTTACATACACATGCATGACCTTCGTACCCGTCTGGATTGGGGTGTGTGTGCAGGGAAAGGGGTGCATATATATATATATATATTTATGTTTCAATTTTTATACTTTTATTTTTTTTTTTGTTTAACTTTATTGCCATCACAAGAGGGCTAACAAGCCCCCTATGTGATAGCTTGGGAAGGTGACAGGTACTCTTTTTATGGAGATGTCATAGAGACATTAGACCCACAATGTCCTCCTGCTCCTGGAAACTGTTTACTGCAGTCCCAGACTAAAGGGAGTGTGTTTTAACCCCTTGAATACCAGGATGTTTATAAAGGTACCTTGGTAGACCAGGGGTTAAAGCGAAACTGAACCCTGGAAGCTAAGACTGAATAAGGGGAAAGGATCTCCAGTATTGCCTGTCTCTCCCATCAGCTGGTCTTTTCCCTATTGCTGACTTACCATGCCTGGCTCTTTATAGAGGTGGCCATCTTGGTAGAGACAGGACTTCTCCATGTCAGAGTTGCTATGTCCCCCTGAGAACTAGTGATCTGATGACGGTAATGATAGAGGTGGAGGAAGCACAGATCTGCAGAATGGGTGTAGCAGGAGCAGGGAGATCCTTGAACTGCAGGTCCTCGGGTACAGTTTCCTCTCCAGCAAGGAGAACAGGGAGCAACACAGTAGTGACATCAAATCTGGGGGGACAAGCAGCCAGAGGCAGCAGTGCCTTAGATGATCTCACACTGCAGATGTGAAGCTGTAGGTACAGGAGTGCCTAGGCACACTTGCATACCTGGAAGTGCCATGTTGGTTCAAGACAAAAGGTACATTTTTCAGGGTACTTTCTAGGCACAGATAACATTTCTAAATGTTTCCTATAACATTAATTTTTAAATACTCATCTATGTTAGGACCATCATGACCATAGGAGTACTTACAGTCTGTTGTCCATTGCATCAAATACCCCTTCAAATCTTGCAAGTAGATGCATTTCACATTCTTTAGTTATATCATTTGATCCTTTTTCTCTCTTTTTTTTTTTCTTTTAGAAAGATCTTCTTGGCATACAGACCCTGCTGAACACCTCAGAGTCCAACCTGCACCAACTCACAGCACTGCTGGACTGCAGAGGACTCCACAAGGTGAGTCGGAGGACTAGAACAATTTAGATTCCAGATATCATTTTTTCCTATAGAAAGCAAGACAATAAATCTGGTTGTATTTAAAGCTGAACTCTGAGCTAAATAAATATTGTTAAATCACAAGAACCGTGTGTTTTAATACTTATAATCTTGATGTCCTTTATGTAGAGATTCAGGAGAGTAATTTAGTATTTTACCTCTGTGCAGAAGCTTCCTGTAATAAAGACCACTCACTACTGCGCCCTTTCCTTGTGCAGGGGGACTGGTCTTGTCTCTGCCCCCTCCTGTAGTTTTCTGTAGTGGGTGGAGCCTGTCGGGCCCCTCCCACAACTCTGCTGTCTGCACATGTAGCCTTAGTCAGGTTTCTAAGGTCAGCAATGGCAGCCATCTCAGCACAGATTCACTTTAACACTTGCCTGCCCTCTCGGCTTCTCTCTCGAGACTCATCCTCTCCTCTTTCTCCAGGATTATTTGGAAGCTCTGATCGGGATCTGCTACGATGGTGTTGAGGGTCTCCTTTATCTGGGTCTCTTCTCTCTGTTGGCGGCGGTCGCATTTACCGCTATGGCATGTGCCGTGCCGAGTGCCTGGAAACTGATGCTAGCGAGGTGAGAGACTGATCCATATATTACCAATATTTATCTTTTCTATTTTTTAATACCAAACAGGATTCAATGGGAACTTTCCTTTCCCTGCCTCATCTCCCTCCCTCTCCCCCACCTCATCTCCCTCCCTCTCCCCCGCCTCATCTCCCTCCCTCTCCCCCGCCTCATCTCCCTCCCTCTCCCCCGCCTCATCTCCCTCCCTCTCCCCCATCCCCCCTCTCTCCCTCTCTCCCCTTCCCCCTCTACCCTCTCTCTCCCCTCCCTCCTCTACCCTCTCTCTCCCCTCCCTCCTCTACCCTCTCTCTCCCCTCCCTCCTCTACCCTCTCTCCCCCCTCCCCCCTCTCCCCTCTCTCTCCCTCCCCCTCTCCCATCTCTCTCCCTCTCCCCTCTCCCTCCCTCTCCCCTCTCTCTTTCTCCCCCCTCTGTCTGTCTGTGTCTCTCTCCTCCCTCTCTCCCCCCTCCCTCTCTCCCCCCTCCCTCTCTCCTCCCCCCCCTCTTTCCTCTCCCTCCTCCCCCTCTTTCCTCTCCCCTCCTCCCCCTCTTTCCTCTCCCCTCCTCCCCCTCTTTCCTCTCCCCTCCTCCCCCTCTTTCCTCTTCCCCCCTCCCCCTCTCTCCTCCCCTCCCCCTCTCTCCTCCCCTCCCCCTCTCTCCTCACCTCCCCCTCTCTCCTCACCTCCCCCTCTCTCCTCACCTCCCCCTCTCTCCTCACCTCCCCCTCTCTCCTCACCTCCCCCTCTCTCCTCACCTCCCCCTCTCCCCTCCCCTCTCTCCTCCTCTCTCCTCTCCTCCCCTCCCTTCCTCCTCTCTCCTCCCCTCCCCTCCCCTCCCCCTCTCTCTTTCTCTCCTCCTCATCTTCCTCTAGCTCTCTTTTTCCCTCTCCCTCCCCCACTCTCATCTCCCTCTCCCCCCCACTCTCTCTTCCCTTCCTCCCTCCTTCTCCCCCCCCTACTCTCTCCTCCCTTCCTCCCTCCTTCTCCCCCCCTACTCTCTCCTCCCCCCCACTCTCTCCTCTCCCCTCCACTCTCTCCTCTCCCCTCCCTCTCCCCCCCCAGTCTCTTCTCCCCCAAACCCCCCCACTCTCTCCTCCTTCTCCCCCCACTCCCCCCCCCACTCTCTCCTCCCCCCCACTCTCTCCTCCCCCCCACTCTCTCTCCCCCCCCACTCTCTCCTCCCCCCACTCTCTCCCCCCCACTCTCTCCCCCCCACTCTCTCCCCCCCACTCTCTCCCCCCCACTCTCTCCTCCCCCCACTCTCTCCTCCCCCCACTCTCTCCTCCCCCCACTCTCTCCTCCCCCCACTCTCTCCTCCCCCCACTCTCTCCTCCCCCCACTCTCTCCTCCCCCCACTCTCTCCTCCCTCTCCCCCCCCACTCTCTCCTCCCTCTCCCCCCCCACTTCCTCCTCCCTCTCCCCCCCCACTTCCTCCTCCCTCTCACTCTCTCCTCCCTCTCTACTCCCTCCGCTCCCCCACTCTCTCCTCCCTCTCTCCCCTCCCTCTCCCCTCTTTTCCTCACTCTCTCCTCCCTCCCTCTCCCCTCTTTTCCTCACTCTCTCCTCCCTCCATTCCCCCACTCTCTACTCCCTCATCTCCCCCACTCTTCCCCCCCCTCCACTCTCTCCTGATGGCTGATGTTTTATGTCGCAGGGAAAGGGAGTATAATGACATTGACGAGGAGGATCCGTTCAACCCACAAGCGAGGCGCATAGCGGTGCACAACCCAAACCGCGCTCAGCTGAGGAGCTTTTGCAGCTACAGCAGCAGCCTGGGGAGCCAAGCCAGCCTCCATCCGCCCACCCAGACCGTCTCAAACGCCCCCGTCGCCGAGTATATGTGAGTACCGGGCACAACTGTGAAGGTGACATTCTACTTAAAAGAAACATGCTTCAGAACTGAACGTCTTTAATGTAACTCACCCCGGAGACATCGACTGAGCGGCTGTAATCTTCATTCTAGCATAATTCCTGTAGATTGCCACCATGCTTATTTTTTTGACTTGGAACCGGTGTTCCCCGATTCATAGCCATTCCATTCATACACACAGGCGCAGCTTGTCCCCGCCCCTCTCTCTTTCCTAATTGGCGCCTGCTGCTGTCTTAGCCAATGAGGCGGGAGAGTCCCTGGAGAGCCAAGGCTGGATTGAGATGGGGCAGTGGGGGCCACTGCACACATACAATTCATGAAGGTAAAAAAAAAAAAAAAACCTTGAACCTTTAGAACCACTTTAATTAACCAAGTCTGTTTCTTTCTAGGAATCAGGCGGCTTTGTTCGGAGGTAACCCTCGATATGAAAATGTGCCTCTGATTGGGAGAGGATCACCCCCACCCACGGTACGCTGGGCTTCCGAATCTAAATCTTTCTTGTAGCACACGTTTTACAGCCATATATAAGAGCGGTGAAAATGCTGGGGAGGGTGGGAGGGGTTAAAACTGATATAAAATCCTGCGTCGTCTTGGAGAAGCAACCAATCGGCCCCCACCTCTATTCCCAGCATAGTTCAGCAGCATCTGATTACTATGGACAACACAATTACTCCCTATCTTATTATTTGTTACACTCCCAACATGGTATACAAAAATCCATTTTTTCCTGCATGGCTGGAAATCAATTTACCTGATTTCTGTTGGATTGACATTCTTTTTTTTTTTTTCTCCTCTATTAAATGTCTTTCCGATATTTCCTCAGTTATGAACTTTAAAATGATTTAACACGCTCTTCATCCTTCCTGTAATCAGAATCTTGGGATCTCTATTTTTTTTTTTTTTACACAAAGGGCCTACTGAGGAAGTCCAGGAATATCATTTTTTTTTTCATTCTCCCACAAAACTACTTGTTTTGTTCCCCGGTTTGTGGATTTTTTATTATTATTCAAAATTTATAAGCAGTATAATATATATAACAGTTTGTGCAATGCTGTACAAAGTTATGAATGTTTGAAAGTTGCGATATCCAAGCGAGGTGTTAAAATATTGGTAGACAGATTAGCGCAGGAAGGTGTAAATTATCTGCAAACTTTTAGGAAAAAGTCTTTATAAATCGGTTTAATCCACCAGAAAAACTGAGTGCAGTGCATGTCATCAAAAAAAAAAAAAACTACCCCTAAGCAGCTTTATAAATATCCCTAATACACTATATGGTCAAATGTATGTGGACTCTGCTTCTAATGATGGAATCCAGGTGTCTTCAGTGAAGAGTCCTGAAAATAATCATACAAAGACATTGTAGAAAATTGATGTTGGATGGGGAGAACTGGTTCCCATGCATCTAATTTCAACTATGTGGTAACAGTTTGGTGAAGACCCTTTTCTGTTTGACCATGACTGTGTGCCCCCCCCCCCCCACGTGTACAAAACCAGCTATATACAGACATGACGTGACCAGTTTGGTGTGGAGGAACTCGAGTATCCTGCACAGAGCCCTGACCTCATCCCTACTGATCACCTTTGGTATGAACCAGAATGAGCCATGTCTTCTCAAACTAGGTCTTTTTTTTGGTGCCCAACGTGAGGTCCAATGTGTAAGCCAGGTCTTCACATCCAACATCAGTACCTAACCTCACAATGGGGCACAAATTCTCACAGATACACTTCAAAGTCTTGTGGAAAGTCTTCCCAGAAGTGTGGAGGATGTTATAAAAGGGGAAACTCCATTTTAACATCCAAAATGTTTTGGCCATATAGTGTATGTGATAGGCTCTGATTGCTTATTGTGAGTTCCAAAATTAGACATGTGCATGTGAAGACCCTTTTGCGTTCCACCATGACTGTGTGCCCCCCTCCCTCCCTGTGTACAGAACCAGCTCTATACAGACATGACGTGATCAGTTTGGTGTGGAGGATCTCGAGTGTCCTGCACAGAGCCCTGACCTCAACCCTACTGATCACCTTTGGTATGAACCGGAATGAGCCATGTCTTCTCAACCAACATCTCCATAAAGACATGGTTTGACCAACTTGATGTGGAATATCTCGTGTCCTACACAGAGCCCTGATCTCAACCCCATCCAAACACCTTTGGGATGATTTGACACATCATTTACAAACTAGATCTTTTTTTTTGGTGCCCAACGTGAGGTCCAATGTGTGAGCCAGGTCTTCACATCCAATATCAGTACCTAATCCTCCTCCTCTTTTTTTTTTTTTTGGTGCCCAATGCGAGCTCCTATGTGTCTTTTTTTTGGTGCCCAACGTGAGGTCCAATGTATGAGCCTGGTCTTCACATCCAACATCAGTACCTAACCTCACAATGGGGCACAAATTCTCACAGATACACTCCAAAATCTTGTGGAAAGTCTTCCCAGAAGTGTGGAGGATGTTATAAAAGGGGAAACGCCATTTTAACGTCCATGGTTTTGGAATGTAATACGAGCCCAAAACGTTTTGGCCATATAGTGTATGAGATAGGCTCTGATTGCTTATTGTGGGTTCCAAAATTAGACATGTGCATGTGAAGACCCTTTTCTGTTCCACCATGACTGTGTGCCCCCCTCCCTCCCTGTGTACAAAACCAGCTCTATACAGACATGACGTGATCAGTTTGGTGTGGAGGAACTCGAGTGTCCTGCACAGAGCCCTGACCTCAACCCTACTGATCACCTTTGGTATGAACCGGAATGAGCCATGTCTTCTCAACCAACATCTCCATAAAGACATGGTTTGACCAACTTGATGTGGAATATCTCGTGTCCTACACAGAGCCCTGACCTCAACCCCATCCAAACACCTTTGGGATGATTTGGCACATCATTTACAAACTAGATCTTTTTTTTTTGGCGCCCATGTGAGGTCCAATGTGTCTTTTTTTTGGTGCCCAACGTGAGGTCCAATGTGTGAGCCAGGTCTTCACATCCAACATCAGTACCTAATCCTCACAATGGGGCACAGTTTCTCACAGATACACTATAAAATTCTTGTGGAAAGTCTTCCCAGAAGTGTGGAGGATGTTATAAAAGGGGAAACTCCATTTTAACGTACATGGTTTTGGAATGTAATACGAGTCCAAAACGTTTTGGCCATATAGTGTATGTGATAGGCTCTGATTGCTTATTGTGGGTTCCAAAATTAGACATGTGCATGACGAAAAAAATTTGTTTCGATTCGTTAATCTAGTTATTTTGTTTTGTTAAATTCGGTTGATTCGCTTTCGGAATTTGTATTCAGAATTTTTGAATTTACAGATTTTTTTTTTCGATTCAAAAACGATCAAATCGATAAATTTTCGATTAGGTCGAAACGAAAATGTTACATTGTTTTCGATTCGAATGCAGCAAAGTGAACAAACAAAAGAAAAATCTCCAAATGATTACAGTGACTCTTTAAATCACCTTTGGCTTAACAAAAACAGCATTATTTTTCGAAATGGTACTTTGACGGCACACAGTCTTTGATTTCAGCAATATGTGTAGTGAGAATTCGACTGGAGTTCAATGTAAAATTAGATTCAAATTTCAGTCCGAATTTCGTTACGTTATTCGGAGCATTTTGGTAAAATTAGTTTATATTGTAATTCGGGTATTCGGATGTATCCGAATAACGAAAAATTTGTCTGAATGTTCGGAACGAAATGAACTGCACATGCCTATCCAAAAGGACTTCAGTTGGTGTTGATCTTGGGGCCCACCAGAATTGTTCACTGGCCATTTGGATTGGACTGGAATCCCCGGGGGCCCTCATGGGCGGACCTGTTGATATCTAGAAGCTTGAAGAAGCACGTTTTAGTGTGTTTTCATGATGTGAGCTTTCATTTGTTTTTGCATTCTATGTGTGGCTTTGCTTTCTGGTCTTTCCAGCAATACTTCAGGTAAAGAAAGGGAAGGAAGGCAATATTTGTTTTTTTCTCCTCTAACCCCTTTATAACAGCATTGCGCATGTATATGTCGGCAGGGTGGGTGTGCCTTAACCCCCCCAATCACCGCATATATTCATCACTGTCTTGTTCTGTGGTGTGCTCACAGTAAAGTACTGAGGATCGATAGGCGGGACGACTCCAGTACTGTGCAGCCAATCCGGCTTAAAGAAGTTACGATAACCTTGTTAAGGGGCTCTGTCACTAGAACAACCAAATTTAGCAACAGCTTTGCAGAGTGATTTATTTAATTTTGTTCCATATAGAATAAAAAAAAATTCACATAGTTAATTGAAACTGCATATAAATTCATTCTGTGCCAATGGGGCAAAAGAAAATACGGCATTATGGCCACTAGATGGAGCAGACTATCATCAGAAGTAAGTATGCTACTCCACGCCACCTAGTGGCCATGGTGTAGTGTTTTACTGTAGTCACACATTTGAATTGCAGAGACTGTAGACAGAGAACATTTGCTTTTGCCCCATTTTCACATGATGAATTAAATGCAGTTGCAATGGATGAACAGCTACAGGATTTTTTTTTATAAACTGCAAACATTTTTAAAGGTGTCTTCTGTACCTTTAATTGAGTCTTGGATCTTATCCAAGAACTTTAACAAGGTTGTTTTGTTTATTTTTTTTTGGGGGGGGAGGTTTTTTCCACGGCACAGAAATGTAATTTCTATAGTAAAGTTTACAGGTTATAATCTGCTTGCTAATCCATCTTTTGTTTTTGCGATCGTGCTTTGGAGCTAAATAGTGTGAAAAGTAAGTTGTCTCTGTAAGTCGTCTCTGTCCCTGGAAATGTGTGCCATGAACACCCCCACCCCCTTGTCTGTCTGACCTGTAAGGCATTGTGGCATTTGTCTGAAAAAAGATCTGTTTTAGGCTTATTTTATATCAGGTGGTGATGAGGCGCAGTGACTACATCTACACTTCGTTCGTTTTCATTTTATATAGCTGTTTGAGCACCAATGACCCAAGTAACCCAAATTTAACAACCTAATTAAAATTGCCCTTCCATCAGAGCCCCCCCAACCCGCTTACATAAGAGTCCACATCCGACTCCCCTCTTACATCAGATTTGCCATCAAAGTCCACCTTCTATACAAGACCCTATCAGAACCCTCTTACATTGGAGTACCCCCTTACATCAGGATCCCCATGAGAGTACCCCCTTACATCAGGGTCCCCATGAGAGTACCCCCTTGTATCAGGGTCCCCATCAGAGTACCCCCTTGTATCAGGGTCCCCATCAGAGTACCCCCTTGTATCAGGGTCCCCATCAGAGTACCCCCTTGTATCAGGGTCCCCATCAGAGTACCCCCTTGTATCAGGGTCCCCATCAGAGTACCCCCTTGTATCAGGGTCCCCATCAGAGTACCCCCTTGTATCAGGGTCCCCATAAGAGTACTTCCTTGTATCAGGGTCCCCATAAGAGTACTTCCTTGTATCGGGGTCCCCATAAGAGTACTTCCTTGTATCGGGGTCCCCATCAGAGTACCCCCTTGTATCGGGGTCCCATCAGAGTACCCCCTTGTATCGGGGTCCCATCAGAGTACCCCCTTGTATCGGGGTCCCCATCAGAGTACCCCCTTGTATCGGGGTCCCCATCAGAGTACCCCCTTGTATCGGGGTCCCCATCAGAGTACCCCCTTACACCGGGGTCCTCATCAGAGTACCCCCCTTACATCAGGGTCCTCATCAGAGTACCCCCCTTACATCAGGGTCCTCATCAGAGTACCCCCCTTACATCAGGGTCCTCATCAGAGTACCCCCTTGCATCGGGGTCCCCATCAGAGTACCCCCTTGCATCAGGGTCCCCATCAGAGTACCCCCTTACATCGGGGTCCCCTTCAGAGTACCCCCTTACATCGGGGTCCCCTTCAGAGTACCCCCTTACATCGGAGTCCCCGTCGGAGTAGCCCCTTACATGAGGGTCCCCGTCGTAGTACCCCCCTTACATGAGGGTCCCCGTCGGAGTATCCCCCTTACATGAGGGTCCCCGTTGGAGTACCCCCCTTACATGAGGGTCCCCGTCGGAGTATCCCCCTTACATGAGGGTCCCCGTCGGAGTGCCCCCCTTACATGAGGGTCCCCGTCGGAGTGCCCCCTTACTTTGGGGTCCCTGTCAGAGTGCCCCCTTACAGCGGGGTCCCCATCGGAGTGCCCCCTTACATCGGGGTCCCCATTGGTGTTCCACTTTACAGCCGAGTCCCCTCTTACATCAATAGGCCGGATAAAACCTTGCAGCAAGCCGGATTCAGCCCATGGGACGTAGTTTGCCCTAAACATAACCAAAAAAGCAGATAAAGCCCAAAAAAACTTGCATACAATCCAGTGCTGTCCTCCGCAGTATCTCTCCTCTGCCACAAGATGCCCTCATTCTCCCAGGGTAAATGACACCCAGTGGACATATCTTGAGTGCAGGGTGTCAAAACCCCACCCCCTGAGGGGGTGTCAACAAGGTGTCCCTGCTTTCATAGGGTACTGGCAAAGAGAGTGGCGCTAAGAAATCTACATCAGCGCCACTCTATGCATCTTTGAGGACAAGCTACCCGGGCAAAGAGGACCCTGCAGTATCCTGTAGCCGGCCTGAAGACTTACAGTGGTAAAAGCTAAAAAGAAAATACCCACTTCCAGACCTGTAACCATCAGCATTTTTTTTCTAGAAGGTTACTTAGAATCCCAAAACATGATATATTAATATATTTTAAAGCAGAGGTCCTAGTGCAGGCCTAGGCAACATGGGGCCATCCAGCTGTTGCAGAACTACAAGTCCCATCATGCCTCTGGAAGTAACTGTAACTGCCAGCCTTGCAATGCCTCATGGGAAATGTAGTTCCACAACAGCTGAAGGGCCCCAGGTTGCCTACCCCTGCCCTAGAGACTAAATTGGTAGGTATTGCATTTTGCGCACCGTTTTTTCAAACGCAATTTTTTTGGGGAAAAAAATACACTTTTTGGAATTTTATTGCAAAAAAAAAAACACAATACATACCCCAATTTTTTTTTGTTGCAAAATATAAAAGATGATGTTACGCCGAGTAAACAGATACCAAACATGTCACACTTTATAATTGTGCATGCCTGTGCAGCGACGACAAACTACGTAAATTTTAATATCCATAGGTGACTACTTTAGATTTACAGAGGAGGTCTAATGCTATAATTAATGCCCATGATGTGTGGGACGATCACTGCGGTCGAGACCGACGTGCATCTTTGCCTTTGCATGGGGGGGAACTTTACAATTTTTTTTATTCTAATTTTTTTAATTTTATTTTTACACTGTTGCTTTAATTATTTTTTTTTATCACTTTTATTGCTGTCTTTCTCCTCTGCCCCTCCTACGCCCTTGAATGCATTCACTCACATGTAGATCGTGTTTTCGAATGCGTTTGATTTTTTTTAAATGGTGCCTTTGACACCGGAAGTGATGTTCGGTCATCACTTCCAGGTTACTATAGCTGAGAGCCAATCAAAGCTGATCCAGGCGTTGTTTGTTTCTCCAACCAGCTGGCGCGGTGGGACCGAAGAGCCATAGAAAGTTGCAAGAGGACGTCTCTTCTCGCTGCTTGTAAAAGCAATCCAGTGGCTAGTTAGCCGCTTGGATTGCTTTTACAAGGTGGCCGACTGCCGGCTCTATAAAAAGAAAAAAAAAAAAGGTGGGGGAATGATGTCTGCATGAGTTTTAACATGTAAATGTCATTTCTAATATTTTTCAACCTGCAGTTTTCATTAAAATAATCCCTGGTGATTCTGCCATGAAGAATGTTGTTCAGGCACTTCCTGTTATAAGATGACAACGCTCTGTCCTTGTCTCCCATTTTGTGCTCCTGTGTCGCCACCCTGCCACATGGGCTTCCGGTGGCGACTACAAGTGGCCATTTCGACGCACACTACAGAGGCATTGCATGGTTGTCACCATCAGGAAACCCACCCTGAGGAATGCCGAGCAGCTGTGGCCCGGAGTTCACGTAGACAGGAAGTGGTTTCAAAGACACTGCAGCAGAACTAAGACAAACAACAAAGGGTAGCAAGGGGTGATGAAAGGGGGAAAACAAGGCTTGATAGGTTTGAAATGTTTGATACGCAGTGCTTTAGCAAACTACGTTTCATTCAGTTGTGGGGGGTCTACATCTACTTTAAAGCTAAGGGGGGACATGAACATTGCACCAATCAATTGTTTTTCTTTTCTTCTGATTGCCGCAATGTGATCCCTGCACTTTGCACACCATCACTGCTCCTCACACCGCCTGGTTAAATAAGCCGGTTGCCACCCATCCCTCACGAGACTGCTTGTGATAGAACCATGTGTATGTTGACGACACTGGTAGGGAAAGCCTATATGGATTGCTTCCTGCCTCTGCTGTTCATTAGAGGACCCATTTAGCGTATTGCCGGTTAAGTGCTGCGGTGGGCTGTGGTTTTCCGGCAGTTGGGATCCTCTTTATTGGGTTGTCGGGTGGACAGGTCTATTAGGAGTGATAGATCACCGGCAAGTCAGTAGAATGTGTCCAGCTTTAGGTGCAAACGTCCACACAATGAATTATTCATAAGCAGGGAAACTCAAGAAATGAATGGTCTCCATCATTAGCGCCCAAACAAGGAAGTGCGATGGTTAGATGGAGAAGATTTGGGGGTTTTTAGGGTTTTTTTTTTTTTGTATACATTCAAACTGCTCTCGTTGGAAGAAAAATTATCCAAATGTCTTTTCAAGACTTCAGCTGCTGGGGGTTTAGAAGCACCAAAGTAATATCAAGTGGAAGATAAAGGACCAAAATAACCCAACTCCCCATTATCATGCAGTCTGAGAAGAGACACACTTGATGTCTGTCGCTACACCACAGTCTTGGCTGCCTCCTAGGCCCTGAAGAAGGGGCTTTGTGACCCCCGATACGCGTTGCCTAGATCACCAGCTAGTCACTATAATGGACAAATGTGTCCAGTTTAGGTGCCCAGACAAGGGAGTGTGATGGTTTGATGGATACAATTTGGGGGATCCTCGGGGTCTTGGTGTGCTTTGTATATGTTCAAAATGTTCTTGTAGAAGAAAATGATCCAAATGTCTGCCAAGACTTCAACTGTTGGAGGGTTTAGGAACACCAAAGGAATAATAATTATAAGACAAAGGACCTCAGCCACCAGAATGACCCAAATCCTCCCTATCATACAGTCTGGGAATAGTCACGTTGAGGTCTGTCACTACACCACCGTCTTGGCTGCCTCCCAAGCCTTGAAGAAAGGGCTTTGTGTACCCCAATCCATGTTGGGCAGATCACGGGCTAGTCACTTTAATGGACAAATATGTCCAGCTCAGGTGCAAACTGCTACATCATGAATTACTAGTAAGTGGGAGTCTCCATCATTAGTGCCCAGACAAGGAAGTGTGATGGATAAGATATGGGGGTTCCCAGGGTCTCAGTGTACGTTGTATAAATTCAAACTTTTCTCATGGAAGTAAATGATCCAAATGTCCTCCAAACCTTCAAACTGCTACATGATGAATTACTTGTAAGCGGGAAAATGTTGAATGCAAGAAAGAGAGTATCCGTCATTACTGCCCAGGCAAGGAAGCGTGATGGTTGGATGGATAAGATTTGGGGGTTCTCAATGTCTTGGTGTATTTTACGTATGTACAAACTGCTCTCATGGAAGAAAACGATCCAAATGTCCTTCTAAACTTCAGCTGGTGGGGGGTTTAGGTGCACCAAAGCAATGAGAATTAGAAGACAAAGGACCCCAGCCACCAGAATGACCCAACTTCCCGCTATCCTACAGTTTGAGAACAGACACTGCGGTCTGTGACTACACAGCAACAATTGGCTTGCCTCCCAAGCCTCGAAGAAGGGTGTCTGTGTCCCTGACACGTGTTGGCTTGTTTTATGATCTATTCACATATAAAAGAATTGTATCCAAAGCTAAAAAAACGTTTTGGTGCACGTCTCTACTTGTTTGTGCGTTACGTTGGCCAAAAATAGTGCAGGCACTTTCATTTCATGCTTATTAAGAGTGAAATGGGCAGCCTTAACGCAACATCCATCAACTGATGAACGCCGCATACATTACTGTGTACAGACAAGCGTGACAGGTCCTGAAGCTAACAATTCAAAACAGGTCCCCTTTAACTATCCAGGCTAAAGTCCCTTTGTTAGATCGTAGAACCTCCTATTCATGTCTGGCCTCCTGACTCTCATCACTGTTATGACTTCTCTATGTTGTGTGTATTTTGCACATTGTGATTTATTGTGTAACATTTTTTATTTATTTTTTTTCTCCAGTACTCTCCCAGCATGAGGGCCACGTATCTCTCAGTGAACGAAGAACCAACCCCTATTTATGGGAACGCTTAATGCCCGTTGTCGTACTCCCCTCCCACGAAAAGCGACAGCCCCAGCCGGTGGGCAATCCTTTTAAATCCAGGTGTCGTAGACTGGGGCAAAGAGCTCTCCTGAAACCTGGAACCTTCTGCAAAAGTAGACGTCAAAAAGGGAGTCGGCAATATGTTCAAGTTCAAGATGCCAATGAATAAGACACAATGCACCCTGGCTTTTGCTGGGCTCTTCTCATTTATGATACCGCAAGGTTTTATAAGATATATAAAGCTGTTTACACACCAATCTTGACCAAAAATAGTTTACAGCTTTTAACATTCTCTGCAAGGGTCAGCGAGTGCGGTCTGGCCTCTTATTGCCACCCACTGGTCAGTAGCGGTAACAATTTTTATTTAAATTACTGACCCTAAAATATTTACTTCTTTGCTAGATAATTGTTAAATCTTTTTTGAACTTTGAGGTTCTTATTTAGGGTCCTGTCGATGAGCTTTGGGCATGTGTGGGTGGCATTGATTTCATTTGACCTGCAGTTGACCTCCCTCGTGACCTGCAGTTGACGTTCCTTGTGGCCTGCAGTTGACTTCCATAATACCTTTTAGTTAACCTCCCTCGTGACCTGCCATTGACTTTCTTCGAGGCCTGCCATTGACTTTCCTTGTGGCCGGTCATTGACTTCCCTCGTGGCCGGCAGTTGACTTCCCTCGTTGCCGGCAGTTGACTTCCCTCGTGGCCGGCAGTTGACTTCCCTCGTGGCCGGCAGTTGACTTCCCTCGTGGCCGGCAGTTGACTTCCCTCGTGGCCGGCAGTTGACTTCCCTCGTGGCCGGCAGTTGACTTCCCTCGTGGCCGGCAGTTGACTTCCCTCGTGGCCGGCAGTTGACTTCCCTCGTGGCCGGCAGTTGGCCTCCCTCGTGACCAGCAGTTGGCCTCCCTCATGACCAGCAGTTGGCCTCCCTCATGACCTGCAGTTGGCCTCCCTCATGACCTGCAGTTGGCCTCCCTCATGACCTGCAGTTGGCCTCCCTCATGACCTGCAGTTGGCCTCCCTCATGACCTGCAGTTGGCCTCCCTCATGACCTGCAGTTGGCCTCCCTCATGACCTGCAGTTGGCCTCCCTCATGACCAGCAGTTGGCCTCCCTCATGACCAGCAGTTGGCCTCCCTCATGACCTGCAGTTGGCCTCCCTCATGACCTGCAGTTGGCCTCCCTCATGACCTGCAGTTGGCCTCCCTCATGACCAGCAGTTGGCCTCCCTCATGACCAGCAGTTGGCCTCCCTCATGACCTGCAGTTGGCCTCCCTCATGACCTGCAGTTGGCCTCCCTCATGACCGGCAGTTGGCCTCCCTCATGAATGGCAGTTGGCCTCCCTCATGACCGGCAGTTGGCCTCCCTCATGACCGGCAGTTGGCCTCCCTCATGACCGGCAGTTGGCCTCCCTCATGACTGGCAGTTGGCCTCCCTCATGACTGGCAGTTGGCCTCCCTCATGACCGGCAGTTGGCCTCCCTCATGACCTGCAGTTGGCCTCCTTACGACTTACATTTGACCTGCTGCAAGTGGATTTTGCATTCTCATGGACTCGTATGGGGATGCAAAATTCACCTGGTGCAATCAAAAGCCCATTGACATAGACCCTTAATAAGATGAAGAGCAATGTGTAGTCATCCCTAACAACCAATGAGAAAGCCGCTTTCATTGTCCTAAATGCTCTGCACTGTTGAAAGCTGAAAAAAATCTGGTGGGTGGGCATCACTGGGCAACTTGTTTAAATAACTATTGTAATATGTGATAAAAGACTTCTGGCTTTAGAATTTGCTCCTGATGAAATGAATAATAATTGTATTAAGTCAAGAGAAGCTTGAAGGAGGTCTTATGTCTTGGTGTCAAGAGTTGGTCAGCGGCAGAAGTCCAGTTTGGCAGATCGCAGCGTCGCTCGTAGAACTTGGACTCATCGTCGAGGACCCTCCTGCTGAGCTGATCGAAGACTTCTATATATGCTGTATTTTGTTACTTTGTCTTTCAGGAAAAGGAATAAAGTGGATCTTCAGCCATTTTTTTCACATTTTTTGGATAAAGTAGAAAAACCTCTGTCAGGTTTTTACTGCTAGGAATGTAGAATAAATGTGTAGGGTTCCGGATCTGGTAAAAAAAAAAAAAAAAGGCAATTGATTGCTACAATGTGACATGGTGGACGCTCTCACCTGGTTACATAACTGTAACCACGTTGCTTTGTTTCGTGGTGCGACAAGTTCATACAAGACTTGCTGCTTGCCAAACTATCCCATTGAAGTCAATAGGGCCACTCCACAACCGTGTGCCAAACGCTCGGCATGTAGTTGTGGCATGGTAACCTCCTTCGAATTGAAAAAAGACAAACTAACATTCAGGAGGTGGCCGTATCACCTCAGTAAGCGGACTCTAAACCACCTCTGAAGAACCGATGCACCCTGGAATGGTATTCAGAGGGGTAGTAGAGCCTGCCACCCATGTGAATGAACCCCTCAAAATGTTCTGACCCCCTAAGCATTGTAGAGGGAATGGTTCTACTTTGGCGGTTCCTCCAGGAGCGTTGGCCAAAGGTCGGCTCTTTGTTCGTTTTAGGGACTTGGTTTTGCGAGGAGGAAAGAGCCAAAAGTAGTACATATAGAGTCCAAATTTTAATATTAATCAGATGCTTGTATTATATAAAGCCAACGCGTTTTGAGGGTTCATAGGGTCACCCTTCATCCAGGGCTCCAGATGCTGGTTAGTGAAGGGAGACCTTTGGAACCTTTGAAACTGTTTGTATCTTTATGATAAGAGTGAGCAATTCGACGAATTGCCCTCCAGTATCCTTCCAATTTTATCAGTCCGGTCATTACTGTTGGACAGTACCAAGCCCCTGATGAAGGGGGAACCTGCTGGCTGAAACGCGTTGGATTTTTCTGAATGAAATTGTATATGTGCTTTTAGTGCGTTTCTCTTGCAAACCCCAGTTTCTATCTGTGTTCCCACTGGGGAGACTTGCCTTCACTTCCTGTCCAAATAACTTGACAGGAAGTAGGGGGAATTTTCCGAAACGGGAAGCGGTAACAATATGAACCTAGGGCAAGTTCTGACCCTTCTCCAGTCTATGAAGCTTTTAAAAAAAGTGTGTTTTAGATCGAGTTTCAACCTATGAGATCAGCTACATGGACGTTTTCTGAATGCAACATTGTATAGTCCTCCTCCATCAATCCTTCTGTGTATCTTGGTGCATACTCTGTGCGATGAGTCGACAGGGTGGTCACGGACGCTCATCGATGGCGCGGTGGCTCTGCTGATAGTCACAGTTCCAGGGCCCCCCGAAGCTGCATTGTTAATATTGTGACTACTTTGTTTTTTAATTGTGTTACTGAAGGAAAAAAAATGTCCAATTTTTTTTGGGCAAGTGCTTTATTTTTTATTAATTGTCTTTCTCAACAACCCTACAAATAAAAAAAATAAATAAAAAAACGCTTACAGACTGAAAGTGGTGTACTGGTTATTTATAGGGGCGGGCTGTATTAAAGGATCAGTCCAACTAACATCATTTGGGGGGAAATCGCTATGCCTGTTTGTGTATTTATTTTTAAAAATGTGCATAGCTGTCAGTCCATCAAAATTGTAAAAAATGTAAATTCATTCTGTGTGAGGCAAAAGCAAACCTTTTCAGGAGATATTCCCTGCAGACCTAATGTTACTCAATGATAAAAAAAAATGAGGAAAATGCCTCATTATGGTCACACAATGGAGCCCAAGAGTATACTTAATCCCTATGCTACTCAGCGCCATCTAGTGGCCATTATGGGGTATTTTCCCTAATTAATTTTTTTCTTAGGCTGGGTTCACACATCCCTGGTGCGAATTTCCCATCCGTTTTTCACTGCAAATTTTCTAAGCAGCTGTTCAGCTGCGATTTTGGATGTGGTTCAAATACAGATTTTTGGAGCCAGCGGATACCGACGTCTTTAACTGTTTCAGCCCCGGAAGATTTTACCCCCCTTCCTGACCAGAGCACTTTTTTGTGATTCGGCACTGCGTCACTTTAACTGACAATTACGCGGTCATGCGACGTTGCACCCAAACAAAATTGATGTAATTTTTTTCCCACAAATAGAGCTTTCTTTTGGTGGTAGTTGATCACCTCTGCGGTTTTTATTTTTTGCACTATAAAGAAAAAAAAAAAAAAGCGTCAATTTTGGAAAAAAACACGCAATATTTTTTACTTTTTGCAATATTAAATATCCCCCCAAAAAAACAAAAAAAAAACAAATGTCTTTCTCAGTTTAGGCCGATACGTATTTTTCTACATATTTTTGATTTAAAAAAATCGCAATAAGCTTATATTGATTGGTTTGCGCAAAAGTTATAGCGTCTACAAAACAGGGGATAGTTTTTATGGCATTTTTATTATAATTTTTTTTTATTAGTAATGGCGGCGATCTGCGATTTTTATCGTGACTGCGACATTATGGCGGACACATCGGACACTTTTGACACTATTTTGAAACCATTGTCATTTATACAGCGATCAGTGCTATAAAAATGCACTGATTACTGTGTAAATGACACTGGCAGGGAAGGGGTTAACCTCTAGGGGGCGATGAAGGGGTTAAGTGTGTCCTAGGGAGTGATTCTAACTGTGGGGGGGATGGGCTTTCACTCACATGACAGTGATCACTGCTCCCGATGACAGAGAGCAGTGATCTCTGTCATGTCCCAAGGCAGAACGGGGAAATGCCTTGTTTACATCTCCCTGTTCTGCGGCTCCGTGACATGATCGCTGGGAGACCGCCGGACATCGAGTCCGCGGGTCCCGCGGGCACGATCATGCTGTACGCAGCGGGTGCAGGTACGCCCATTTTCCTACCGCTGCAATTGTGCCGACGTACATCGGCGTGCAGCGGTCGGCAAGTGGTTAACATTAGCTGGTTGTTAAGGAGAGGGGCCAAGAACCCGGCCGCCGCGTCCTTAACGACGGATGACTCATGAACTGTCAGCGGGGTTCCTCACTGACAGCTGAATGTAAAAAAAAAAAAAAACATTGCCGGCAATAAAAAAATCGTGAAAAAAAAAAGTGTAGGGGTCCCCCTCAATCTATACCAGGCCCTTTTGGGTCTGGTACGGATTTTAAGGGGAACCCCATGCCAAAATATAAAAATATAAAGCAAAAACCTGTGGGCCCCCCAAATCCATACCAGACCCTTAGGTCTGCGTGGGGTCCCCCCCATGATTCATACCAGACCCTTATCCGGGCATGCAGCCTGGCAGACCAGGAAAGGGGGGGCGAGCGAGCACTCCCCCAAACCATACCAGGCCACATGCCCATGGGAGGGGTGCTTAAGAGCGGGGGAGCTTATTGGAATCTGGAAGCCCCCAGATCCAGCCCTCCCCCCTCATGTGATTCACCAAAAGTGTCAAAAGGAAATAAAAACACAGACACGGTTTTATTAAAAATAAAAAAGCAATGTCCCCCCCAATGTAGATTCATCGTCAATCACCACCACCGCCGACCTGAAAAAAAAAAAGAAAAAAAAGCTCTGCTCCTGCCGAAGGCGTCTGCCATCTGCCTGCTCTGCTGTCTGAAAGTTCATAAAATAGCTAAGGGGCAGGGGGCACCTGGCGATGTCACCTGGTGGCACCGCCCCCTGTGACATCGACTGTTTAGACCCCTGATATTTCACCAAAGCCCCCAAATAGGGGTCCTAAAGAATGAATATATATATATATATATATATAGTTAAAAAAAAAAACTGACACCAGTGGAGTAAGTAACCACCAGGGTCGCAAAAGTCACACTTGCGACTGGGCTCTGCCGTTCTGTCACCGTGGGGGGACGCCAAGATGGCAGAAAAGTGGCCCGCTGCAGGACCATAACAAAGGGTCACACAATGGGAGTAAAGGATCAGTGGGAAGGGCCCCCAACAAGGGGACCCTTTATGGTTTGTAGCACCTGGGCCCAGAAGGTTCTAGTTACGCCTCTGCTCATGGGTATCACCTCACCTGATCTGAGGAACCTCACTGCAATATAGGCGGTCAAATGTGCTTTGTTTGTATATACAAAACACCGCTCCTCTCCAAATCGCGTGAATTAATGGTCACCGATCTCCCTGGTATAGAAACAGCACAAAGAAAAAATAAATAGACCAATAGTGCACACCGCTAATTCATAGACCAATAGTGCACACCGCTAATTCATAGACCAATAGTGCACACAGCTAATTCATAGACCAATAGTGCACACCGCTAATTCATAGACCAATAGTGCACACCGCTAATTCATAGACCAATAGTGCACACCGCTAATTCATAGACCAATAGTGCACACCGCTAATTCATAGACCAATAGTGCACACCGCTAATTCATGTTTATTTACTGTAGAAATACTAAAAATGCACTCGCATGTAATGAGATTTAATAAAATTCCTCCCAGCGTGATGACGTCACCGCCTGACTGATGCGTTGCAACCGGATTGGCTTTCTCAAAGGCTCAAGCAAGTAATCTATAAATGTACTCCCAGTCTGGTTGCCACAGCAGCTGAATTGAAAACAACAAAGCCGCCATATTATTGGAGCCCAGACTGCTCAGAAGCTTACTCTCATCCATACTGTATATAAGAAAAAACACAATTTTTTTTTTTTTTTTTTATGAACTCGCCCCTTAAATTCTTCTTACCAGAGAGTTACACCCTTTAAAGTATACAGTATACCAAGCTAAAAACATTTTTTGGAGTTAAGATCAGAGCCCCTACCGGGTCTCTGTTACAGCTGATGACTTACTTCCTGCTGATGATGTTTTACTGTACAGGAAGTGAGGGGAACTCGCCAGCTGCAACACAGAGAAATAAAAATACTTTTCCTTAGTAGAGAGCAGAAAATCATTCTAAGAGGGTCCAGGATCGCACTCACTCTATCCAAATTGTAATAAAAATTTTGGCTCTACGGTATATACACAGAACAGACTGGTGCAGAATATGTCTGCGAATCAGGTGTTCTTACTTTATTGGGTCAATGATCTGGAAAGTACCGATTCCTTTTGGTCCGACTCACAGCCAGGAAATGGCATTTTCCGATGACAGGTCAGCAATGGTGGCCGATGTCTTTCTTTTGGAATTGGTTTCCTTTAAAATGCAGCTAGTGTAACTGTCTGAATTCTTCCTTTATATTGGCTCCCTGCCATTCCCCGCACAGTAAGAAAGCAGACTGAGAGCAGAAGGATCTGCATGCTGATTTGTTTTTTTCCATTAAACAGGTTTTCTGGCACCTGGTGGAGTTGAGGAGCAGGTGGGTCTCATTCAGTGTAATGACCCTGACTGTCCAATCAGCAAGCAGGTGACACAGGAAGCAGCAAAGCTGCAATGGGGTCATCGACCATGCGATATGGAAATGAGTTTGTGCATCGCAAGACTAGCTAAACAAGAAAAAGCATTATTAAAGTCCATTAGTAGCAAAAATTAAGAATGGAGACATGGATGGCGGGTGGGGTTTGTTTTGAATATTAAAAATTAATTGTATAGCATTTTTGGTTTGTGGTGCTCAGATACAGTGCAGTTCCACTTTTAAATCCATTAAGTGGGGAAATGCTACATTATGACCACTAGATGAGTCGAGGAGCATACTTATTTCTTATGACACTCAGTGCCATCTAGTGGCCATATTTGGTAGCTTGATACCATCTATTGATGGTGACTGCAATTAGTGCAGATTTATGGACCTTCAACTCCTTTTTACCTTCATCTACACAGTGGATCGCTGGAGAAGAAAAAGAAAAAGCAGCATTAAAGTCCTGTTACTCTGGCTTGCTTGGTATGCCAGGAAGGACATACGTCGCCCAGGGCTGAAAGCAGTGAAGGCTGGTGCTCAAAATTTTTTGGGGGGGGCGCAAAAATTTTTTGAAAAAAAATCATCAATTGCAGCCACTGTGCTCTTAAACGCTGCCACTGTGCCCCTTAAACGCTGCCACTGTGCCCATCAAACGCAGCCACTGTGCCCATCAAACGCAGCCACTGTGCCCATCAAACGTGGTCACTGTGCCCATCAAACATGGTCACTGTGCCCATCAAATGCTGCCACTGTGCCATATGGTGCCACTGTGCCCATTAAACGCTGCCACTGTGCCATCAAACGCTTCCACTGTGCTCATTAAATGCAGCCACTGTGCCCATCAAAACGCTGCCACTGTGCCCATCAAATGCAGCCACTGTCAGGGCTGGACTGGGACAAAAATTTGGCCCTGGACTTCACCCAGACTGGCCCACTTTGACAGGTCTCTCCCATGCCAGCTTGCCACCCAAGCCCCCCCCACCCACTAGCTATTAGCCGTTCTACATTATTTCTCTTATAGGCAGTACCAGTGGGGAAGCTAGACACTATTTCACCTGGGGCAAAGAATCAGTTTGGCGCGCCCCCCCCCCCAATGGAACAAGATTAGGCAGGAAAGTGAGGCCGCCCTCCTTCCAGATCGTATGATGAGCTTTTAAGTGTTGACTCCTGAGCATCATGTCTGTATTCAGGCGCGCTGCATAACTAGCCAGGGAGAGGAGGTGAGCACTGCGGGGGGGGACAGAGGACTGGAGGGAGGCAGCGGTCCACTGTCACTGAAATCGGCCCACTGAGCCATCGGCCCACCGGGAAACTCCCTGTAGTCCCAATGGCCAGTACATGCCTGGCCACTGTGCCCATCAAACGCTGCCACTGTGCCCTCAAATGCAAGTTAAGTCATTTTGCTCAGTTCAGATTCTGCCTTTGCAATTACCAATAGTCCACCCTTAGAACCTTCATCATGACAACAGTGACACCTTGTGGCTATTGAAAGACACTAAGCCTCATCTATGATAGTGGAACAAATTAGACGTGACATGCAAGACATCTCCACTTTTTAGCACATTTGATATTGTAAAGCAGGACAATTATCAAATCTGCAGATACACTTTTTCAGCAGTCTTTGTTGGCTCTGCTGTAGTTGCACATAGCGGTGCCCATGGCGTCTCCGGACACAATCTCCGAAATGTTACATGCAATGCAACTGATACATGTGTATGGAGAAAGAATAAAGAGAAGTTCACCTTTACCAAAAAAAAAAAGTACATATTTTTGCAGGTATAAAAATATGCATGTATTATTATTATATACTGTATATATGGATTTTTTTTTTTACAGGAGTCTGCAGAGCATTGCACCTGCGTTCAGTGGATGGTGGGTGCAATGACCGGGTCCTGCAGCTGGAGGGAGTGAGAATGGACTATAAGTATGCTGATCAGCACGCCTGCAGTCCATTGAAAATACAAGTCCATCTGCCACTGTGGCAGACGGAACTTGTAGTTTGTTCATTCACAGATCCCTGTGAATGAATGATGTGGCTGTGTGGGCCGTGCTGATTTTAGATTGAGACAGCGGCTGTGGGGAGGATACCAACCCCTGCCTGTTGTCAGAGGGAAGGAGGGTGAGGAACTTGTTACACCCCAAATAAAGGCGTTCAAAAGGTGGACTTATAATTTAAGTGGACTGGACAAAATGATGGCCACAGACACAGCTCTGATTACAGAATGTGAACAAAAAGCTATAAAAAGATGAAGATACAGATGTTGGTAATAGAAACAGCTCTGTTTACAGAATGTACATGGCTATTAGATGTTCAGAACACAGATGTTAGCCGTAGACACCATGGAGAGTAGGACACAAATGTTGGCTGTAGACACAGCTCTGTCTGTAGAATGTTGATGGAGAGCAATAAACAAATGTTGGCTGTAGTAACAGCTTTGTCTACAGAATGTTCATGGAGAGCAGAACACAAATGTTGGCCATAGATACAACTCTGTCTACAGAATGTTCACGGAGAGCAGGACACAAATGTTGGCTGTAGACACAGCTCTGGCTACAGAATGTTCTTGGAGAGCAGAACACAAATGTTGGCTGTGGACAAAGCTTTCTCTTTAGAATGTTCAAAGAGCAGGACACAAATGTTGGCCATAGACACAGCTCTGTTAACAGAATGCACATGAAACTATTAGATGTGCTGGACACACATGCTAGCCATAGACAGCTCTGTCTACAGAATGTGAACAAAGCTTAAAGAGAAGAGGAGATAGATGTTGGGCTTAGACACAGCTTTGTCTACAGAATGTTCATGGAGAGCAGCACACAAATGTTGGGCGTAGACACAGTTTTGTCTACAGAATGTTCATGGAGAGCAGAACACTCATGTTGGCCATAGACACAGCTCTGTCTACAGAATGTTCACAGAGAGCAGGACACAAATGTTGGCTGTAGGCACAGCTCTGGCTACAGAATGTTCTTGGAGAGCAGAACACAAATGTTGGCTGTGGACAAAGCTTTCTCTTCAGAATGTTCAAAGAGCAGGACACAAATGTTGGACATAGACACAGCTCTGTTAACAGAATGCACATGAAACTATTAGATGTGCTGGACACACATGCTAGCCATAGACAGCTCTGTCTACAGAATGTGAACAAAGCTTAAAGAGAAGAGGACATAGATGTTGGGCTTAGACACAGCTTTGTCTACAGACTGTTTATGGACAGCAGCACACAAATATTGGGCGTAGACACAGCTTTGTCTACAGAATGTACATGGAGAGCAGGGCACAAATGTTGGGCATAGACACAGCTCTGGCAACAGAATGTTCATGGAGAACAGAACACAAATATTGGCTGTGAACAAAGCTTTGTCTTCAGAATGTTCATGGAGCAGGACACAAATGTTGGCGAAAGACACAGCTCTGTTAACAGAATGCACATGAAGCTATTAGATGTGCAGGACCCACATGCTAGCCATAGACAGCTCTGTCTACAGAATGTGAACAAAAACTTAAGGAGAAGAGGACATCGATGTTCGGCTTAGACACAGCTTTGTTTACAGAATGTTCATGGAAAACGGGGCACAAATGTTGGACATAGACACACAGCTCTGTCTATAGAATGTTTATGGAGAGCAGGACACAAATGTTGGCTGTAGACAAAGCTCTGTCTACAGAATGTTCATGGAGAGCAGGACACAAATGTTGGCCATAAACACAGCTCTCTCTACAGAATGTTCATGGAGAGCAGGACACAAATATTGGCCATAGAAACAGCTCTTTCAACAGAATGTTAATGGAGAGCAGGACACAAATGTTGGCCATAGACACAGCTCTGTTTACAGAATGTTTATGGAGTATAGAACACAAATGTTGGCTTGAGACACAGCTTTGTCTACAGAATGTTCATGGAGAGCAGGACACACGTTTTGGCCATATACCCAGCTCTGTCTAAAGAATGTTCATGGAGAGCAGGACACAAATGTTGGCCATAAACGCAGCTCTCTCTACAGAATGTTCATGGAGAGCAGGACACAAATGTTGGATGTAGTCATAACTCTGTCTACAGAATGTTCATAGACAGCAAGACACAAATGTTGGATGTAGTCATAACTCTGTCTACAGAATGTTCATAGACAGCAAGACACAAATGTTGGGCATAAACACAGCTATGTCTACAGTATGTTCATGGAGAGCAGGACACAAATGTTAGCCATAGACACAGCTCTGTCTACAGAATGTTTATGGAGTATAAAACACAAATGGCTGTAGACACAGCTCTGTCTATAGAATGATCACGGTGAGCAGGACACAAGTGTTGGCCATGGAAACAGCTCTGTCTACAGAATGTTCATGGAAAGCAGGACACACGTGTTGGCCATATACCCAGCTCTGTCTACAGAATGTTCATGGAGAGCAGGACACATATGTTGGCTGTAGACAAAGCTCTGGCTACAGAACATTCATAGAGAGCAATACACAAATGTTGGACATAGACACAGCTATGTCTACAGAATGTTCATGGAGAGCAGGACACAAGTGTTGGCCATGGAAACAGCTCTGTCTACAGAATGTTCATGGAGAGCAGGACACACGTGTTGGCCATATACCCAGCTCTGTCTACAGAATGTTCATGGAGAGCAGGACACATATGTTGGCTGTAGACAAAGCTCTGGCTACAGAACGTTCATAGAGAGCAATACACAAATGTTGGACATAGACACAGCTATGTCTACAGATTGTTCATGGAGAGCAGGACACAAATGTTGGCTGTAGACAAATCTCTGTCTGTAGAATGTTCATGGAGAGCAATACACAAATGTTGGCCATTGATACAGCTCTGTCTACAGAATGCTACAGAGCTATTAGGAGAGCAGGACACAGATGAAGGTCATAGATACAGATGTGCCTACAGATTGCTCATGGCGAATCATTGGTGAGCAAGACCTGTGTCTAAAGAATATGCACTGAGGGCTGTAGGAAAGACAGGACACGGCTGTGTCTACTGAATACACATCTAGATCTGTTATTAGCACAACGCAGATGTCGGCCATATTCACAGCTGTGTCTACAGAATGCACGTCGAGCTAGAAAGAGGAAAGGACAGGAATGTTGGCCAGTCACAGCTGTATCCACAGTTCTCGAAGGACAATAAGAAAAGTTTACAGAATGCCTGAACTCATTTAGGAACAGCTAAATGCTAGCCATCCATCCATCCATGTCAAATCAGATTAACTACTAGAATCTAAAAAGCCTGGAATTAAATGTTTGACCTGCAATGCTAGTCAATGGCTCAGCCAAACCACCTGTTCCTACCTATTGGCCCATTACTTGTATAAACAGGCTCTCACAACACAGAGGTGGTGGGGGTGGGGGAAGCTCTTGACCATGGCTGCTGTAACACCTCCCACAGAGGTCACAGGGACCCCCTGTCATCCGCTTTCATCTCCAGAAGGATGGCACCATCTTTGTTCTGGAATCATCCAGGGTCACCATCTAATTCCTGGACTAAGACATTAGCTCAGAGATGATACAATTATGTAAATTCTGGTGTTCACAAATGTCTGACACAGGTCAGCCCCTGTTGCAGCTTCTCACTTTACAAAGTTACAATGTACAGTCTGATCACTGGGGGAGGGGAGACTGAGGAAATGCTTCCTCCTTCTTCTACAAAGTTACAATGTACAGTCTGATCATTGGGGGAGGGGGGACTGAGGAAATGCCTCCTCCTCCTGCTACAAAGTTACAATGTACAGTCTGATCACTGGGGGGAGAGGAGACTGAGGAAATGCTTCCTCCTTCTTCTACAAAGTTACAATGTACAGTCTGATCACTGGGGGGGGGACTGAGGAAATGCTTCCTCCTCCCTCTACAAAGTTACAATGTACAGTCTGATCACTGGGGGAGGGGAGGCTGAGGAAATGCTTCCTCCTATTTATACAAAGTTACAATGTACAGTCTGATCACTGGGGGAGGGGAGACTGAGGAAATGCCTCCTCCTCCTTCTACAAAGTTACAATGTGTAGTCTGATCACTGGGGGAGGGGAGACTGAGGAAATGTTCGCTCCTTCTTCTACAAAGTTACAATGTACAGTCTGATCACGGGGGGGGGGGGGGGGGACTGAGGAAATGCTTCCTCCTATTTCTACAAAGTTACAATGTACAGTCTGATCACTGGGGGAGGGGAGACTGAGGAAATGCTTCCTCCTGCATGCAGCAGACTGGCGACATCATCTCTGGAGCTCAGTAACAGCTTCTTAATGATATAAGGTTTGGTATTTCTGTGAAATGATACAGTTACAGAATATTGTAATATTGTAACACGTCAGGAATGTTCATGGAGATTTGTGAATTTACTATGAAATGTATAAAGTAGATATTTTGTTTCTATACAGAACATGTGAGATATAAAGCTCTCTGTCTATAAATCAGGATTCACATTCCCTGGTTGGCCCCTCCGTGTCACAATACATAACGGGGACACAATGTGTCGGTTGGTTGGCTGGGTCTTCTAATACAGAGAGAGAAATCAAGGCTTTGCTGACGGAGAGGCACTAACCGGTTGGGACAGTCTGTCGAGTCAGTGACTTGGAAACGCGCTGCGCAGTCAGAGCCCCCAACCCCACCCCCAACACCAACAAACTGACACTCCATAAATCAGCAACACCGACTCCATTTCTTTTATATTCATAATAGTAGAGCTGAGCTCCAGGCGGATGGAAAAATAAACTTATGTTCCAGTTATGGACTGAAATAAATAATTAACATTTAAACACAGCAGGCAAATGCACCATGCTTGTATAGAGTCCCCTGTACAGCAGCGCTCAGACGGGGAGATGAGGCTCAGCACTAGCAGCCAATCACACTCTGCCATCCAAAATACACTATATTGACAAAAGTATTGGGACGCCTGCCTTTAAACGCACATGAACTTTAATGGCATCCCAGTCTTAGTCCGTAGGGTTCAATATTGAGTTGGCCCGCCCTTTGCAGCTATAACAGCTTCAACTCTTCTGGGAAGGCCGTCCACAAGGTTTAGGAGGGTGTCTATGGGAATGTTTGACCGTTCTTCCAGAAGAGCATTTGTGAGGCCAGGCACTGATGTTGGATGAGAAGGCCTGGCTCACAGTCGCCACGTTATGGACCTTGCTTTGTGCACTGGTGTGCAGTCGTGTTGGGGCCATCCCCAAACTGTTCCCACAAAGTTGGGAGCATGAAATTGTCCAAAATGTCTTGGTATGCTGACAACTTAGGAGTTCCCTCCACTGAAACTAAGGGGCCAAACCCAACCTCTGAAAAACAACCCCCACACCATAATCCCCCCTCCACCAAATGATTTGGACCAGTGCACAAAGCAAGGTCCATAAAGACATGGATGAGCGAGTTTAGGGTGGAGGAACTTGACTGGCCTGCACAGTGTCCTGACCTCAACTCCATAGAACACCTTTGGGATGAATTAGAGCGGAGACTGCGAGCCAGTCTTACATCACACTTGTCTATTCTGCTGTAGCCAATGACAGGTGGACTTGTCCTTGTGTTTTGGATCATTGTCATGTTGGAATGTCCAAGTATGTCCCATGCGCAGCTTCCTGGCTGATGAATGCAAATTTTTTTTATTTTTTGATAACTTACTACATTTATCTTGCCATCAATTGTGACCAAATTTCCTGTGCCTTTGTAGCTCACACATCCCCCAAACATCAGTGATCCACCTCCGTGTTTCACAGTAGGAATGGTGTACCTTTCATCATAGGCCTTGTTGACTCTTCTCCAAATGTAGTGTTTATGGTTGTGGCCAAAAAGCTCAATTTTGGTCTCATCACTCCAAATGACTTTGTGGTAGAAGGTTTGAGGCTTGTCTCTGTGCTTTTTGGCGTATTGTAAGCTGGATACTTTGTGACATTTGCGTAGTAATGGCTTTCTTCTGGTGACACAACCATGCAGCCCATCTTTCTTCAGGTGCCTCCTTATTGTGCATCTTGAACAGCCACACCACATGTTTTCAGAGAGTCCTGTATTTCACCTGAAGTTATTTGTGGGGTTTTTCTTTGCATCCTGAACAATTTTCTTGGCAGTTGTGGCTGAAATTTTAGTTGGTCTACCTGACCGTGGTTTGGTTTCTACAGAGCCCCTCATTTTCCACTTCTTGATTAGAGTATGAACACTGCTGAATGGCATTCTCAATTCCTTGGATATCTTTTTATATCCCTTTCCTGTTTTATACAGTTCAACTACCTTTTCCCGCAGATCCTTTGACAATTCTTTGGCTTTCCCCATGACTCAGAATCCAGAAACGTCAGTGCAGCACTGGATGAAAGATGGAAGGGTCTGTCAGGAGTCCAGAAACTCATTGACCTTTTATACACACACTTATTACAAGCAAACAGATCACAGGTGAGGATGGTTACCTTTAATAGCCATTCAACCCCCTTTGTGTCAACTTGTGTGCATGTTATCAGGCCAAAATCACCAGGGTATGTAAACTTTTGATCAGGGTCATTTGGGTAGTTTCTGTTGTGATTATGATTTAAAAAGAGTAAACACAGTGGATTGATAATAAATGGCTTCAGCCAAACACTAACCATGAGTGAAGGAAAAGTTTTTGTGTTATTATTAATATTCTCTGAAAAATGTCCAAGAAATTATAAATTCTGCCCGGGTATGTAAACTTATGAGCACAACTGTATATATATGTTATTTGTTTTTAAAAACAATATTTTATATATAAATATATAAATAACTATATAATGGAAAAAATCATAATTACACACACACACATATATATATATATATATCTATCTATCTATCTATAGATATATCTATAGATAGATAGATAGATAGATAGATAGATAGATAATATATATATATATAGCTAAAATTATTATGATTTTTTTTATTTGTTTATGATTGTTATAATATATTATATATATAAATTTATAGAATTACTATGATTTTTTTTTATTTATCTATGATATATATAATTATATATATTTTTTTTAACAGAGAAATATAATTATATATTTGAATAATTATTACAATAATCATAAAAAAATCATAATAATTCTATAAATAATAATTTATTTTTAAAAACAATATTTTATATATATATATATATATATATATATATATATATATATATATATATATATATATGTGTGTGTGTTATTATTTGTTTTTAAAAACAATATTTTATATATAAATACATATATAACTATTGAACGGAAAAAAAAATCATAATTACACACACACACATATATATATATATATATATATATATATATATATATATGGTATTGCTGTTAAAAACACATTATCATTATTTATATAATTATAAATATATATATATATATATATATATTATATATATAATTATTATGATTTTTTTATTTGTTTATGATTATTATAATATATATTGTTTTTAAAAATAAATTATTATTTATAGAATTATTATGATTTTTTAAATTTGTTTATGATATATATATAATTATATATTTGAATAATTGAAGAATTATTACAATAATCATAAAAAAATCATAATAATTCTATAAATAATCATTTATTTTTAAAAACAATATTTATTCATATATATATATAATATTGTTTTCAAAAAGAAATTATTATTTGTATAATTATTATTTTATGATTATTATAATAATTATTCAACTCTTTAGTCTTATATGAGCTGACAGCTATTGCAGGCTGCCATCTAGTGGCTCTTTTGGAGAACTACACAGTAACGTAACTTTTTTCTGAATATCCCCTCCTATCACACCTTATAAATCAGCATTTGTTTTCATCGTGAACTTCTCCTCGGGGGTAAATGCCGTTTTATACAAAGTTCAATGAGCCGAACTTTCCTTTGCCCACACCCAAGATGGCGGAGCAAGGCATGAAGTCTGTCTGCGCATGCTCGGTCGGTGAGCGGCGTTTCCGGAGTCCTGGGCGTTGCTAGGATACAGTAAACAGCCTGGGATCTGCAGTGGGGGATCCAGAGATCAGATTGGAGATCAGTGATCAGGTAATGAGGGCTGGAAATGTCTGATATTGATTATTTGGGGTCGGGGGGGGGGGGAGGTTGAGAGTGAAGAGAACCTGTTACTGAGCTGAACTGTATTGATAACATTGATTATGTATTACCCCTTCCCTGTACTGAGATGGCCGGGGTCCTGTGTGGTGCAGATCTTGTTTATTTTAAAGTGTTTTCATGAAAAAGCTGCAAACCGTTTATCCGGAGTCTGTGGGGGAGACTCATTATGTCCTCCCCAACAAAAATCTGCGCTGCCGGACGGTATTTTACACATGTGTGCGTATATACACTCACCGACCACTTTGTTAGGTACACCTGTTCATGTTCAATCGCTCGGTAACACAAATTGCTAATCAGCCAATCACAGGGCAGCAACTCCATGCATTTAGGCCTCTAGACGTGGTGAAGACGACTTGCTGAAGTTCAAACCGAGCATCAGAATGGGGAAGAAAGGGGATTGAAGTGACTTTGAACGTGGCGTGGTTGTTGGTGGCCGGTCAGAGTATTTCTGGGATTTTCACAGGCAACCGTCTCTCAGGTTTACAGAGAATGGTGGGGAAAAGAGAAAATATCCAGTGAGCGGCATTTGTGTGGAGGAAAATGCCTTGTTGATGTCAGAGGAGAATGGGCAGACCTGCGATACCTCCAAAACAACGTGAAGCGAACGCTGAATAAAACGCCTCTCAGAAGCTTCAGGTGCTGTTAGCGAGCGTTGTCATCAGTGGTGGCTGGTGCTCAATATTTTGGGGGGGGGGGGGGGGGGGACAAACAAACCTGCCCCCCTCATTTGCACATAACACCGACACCACAATACCCCAAGCCCCCCCCCCCCCAACCACCGGCCAGGCCGGTCTCCGTACTCACGCTGCTCCGGGTCTCCCGCTCATCCTCCCATCTGCTGCTGCTCGGGGGGCCAATACACGCTCCTGGCCTCAGGCTTCTGCTATGGGTTGGGGTCCCAAACTGGCGGCCCTCCAGCTGTTGCGAGACTACAAGTCCCATGAGGCATTGCAAGGCTGACAGTTACAAGCATGACTCCTCCCACAGGCAGAGGCATGATGGGACTTGTAGTTTCGCAACAGCTGGAGGGCAGCCAGTTTGAGATCCCTGGGGGAGGACGGGACAAGGGTCGGTGCCAAGGGGGGCGGTTCTTCTCCTCGCGGCCGAACAGGAAGTGGGTCCTGAGACCTGAGACTCCCTGGCCAATCGGGTTTCAGGAACCACTTCCTGATTGGCCAGAAGGAGAAGCAGGAAGACATTAGCAAATATTAAAGTGATTGTAAGGTTTTTTTTTTTTTTTTAAATAACAAACATGTCATACTTACCTCCACTGTGCAGCTTGTTTTGCACAGAATGGCCCCGAACATCCTCTTCTGGGGTCCCCCGGCGGCTCTCACGGCTCCCCCCCCCCCCCGCATCAGATAACCCCCTTAGGAGAAGCGCTCTCCCGGGCGCATTACCTTGCGGGCGCGCTGCCGAGTCCAGCATTTGCATCATAGACACGAATGCCGTACTCAGAACCCCCCACCCCCCACCCCGACGTGCCGCGTCATTGGATTTGATTGACAGCAGCGGGAGCCAATGGCTGCGCTGCTATCCATCTAGCCAATCAGGACACGAGACACTGGCTAGAACTGGTGTGCTTGTCCCCGGCGCAAGAACAAGAGGGTTCAGGTAAGTAAAATGGGGGGGGGGGGGGCTTCCCTGCAAGAGGTTTTTCCACACAGGTTTACAACCTCTTTAATTCACTATTGTGGGTGGGCTCAGGGCGCACTGCTCTGCTCCCCGAGACCACCCTTTTCTGAAGCCAATTACTGGCAGTCCCCGAGTTACCAACGGGTTAGGGACTGCCGGTTTGTTCTTAAGTCGGAAGCGCATACGCAGAACGGCAGAGACATCGTTTTCCCATGTTTTCAAAAGCTCTGTCAAGTAGTCGCGCATGCGCAGACATCGTTTTTCAATGTTTTCCGAGGTGCCTGCCGTCAAAAAGTGGCCATGCATGCGCAGAACGTCACGCTGCCTCCCGTTTGTAAGTAGGAGTCGTTCGCAAGTCGGAGGTTCGTAACTCGGGGACTGTCTGTATAGCCTCATGGATTGGGGGGGGGGCAGCGCCCCTGCGCCCCGTGTGGACGGGCCACCACTGGTTCCCATGGACTTCTATGGAGGCTTTGAAGACGCTTTGAAGCTCCAAGAATGTGACATGGGGGATACATTTTGAAGCAAATACGTGTGGCCAGGATTTTAGAGAGGAACTGCAGTCTGCTCGCATAATTTGTAATAAAAACATCTTTGCCATTCTGAAGCTTCCCTCCAACCACTTTGCATATTATTTGATATATACTGGGATTCTGTACTTGCCAAATATGCTGCAGAAATCTCCCTCCACTGAGTCTGGCTGCAGCCATTATAACTGTTTATATAGCTGATGCTGCTGCCTATTCACTTCCTGGATTTACACAGAGGCACACCTCCAGCTCTGCAGCTCTCATTGACCCTCTTATGACTCATCCCCTTCCCTTGCTGGCAAACTCTCAGGAGAGTGAGAGAGAGAGCTGTGCATGATGTGATAAGCCTAGGCTAATGACCAGACAAAAAACAAGAAGTGGGCTGTATAAGGGATTTACTGGCAGAAAAAAAAAATGTTTTACTATCCAAAGTTAAAACAACAACAAAACGGCAGAAGATTTAATAGAAGGAAAGATAAAAAAATGACTGAAGGTTCCGCTTTAAGGTGACCTTTTTATTCAGTGGGAGGAGCTTTGATTGGCATTCAGAGCGCTTTAAAAAAGCATCCAATGCCACATTCTGAAGCAAGTGTAAACGAGGACTTACGCCGTGTACACACGGGCGGACTTTTCGGCATCAAAGGTCCGATGGACTTTCGAACGATCGGACTGCCTACACGCGACCACTCCAAAGTCCGACGGATTCATAGGTGATGACGTACGACCGGACTAAAATAAGGAAGTTTAGTAGCCAATAGCTGCCCTAGCATCGGTTTTCGTCCGTCAGACTAGCATACAGACGGGCGGATTTTTCGACCGGACTCGAGTCCGTCGGACAGATTTGAAACATGTTCCAAATCTAAAGTCCGGCAGATTTTCGACCGAAAAAGTCCGCTGCAGGTCCGATGAAGCCCACCCACGGTCGGATTGTCCGCCGGATTCGGTCCGTCAGACCAGTTCGGTCGAAAAGTCCGCCCGTGTGTACACGGCATTAGGCCCCATTCACACCTGAGTGTAGAGTTTTTTGCCGCGATTTCGACGCGTTTTTACCACAATTTTGTACAGGTCAAAATCAGAAAAACGCCCAAATCTGCCGAAAAAAAAAAAAAGCTCCAGAACTTGTTTGAGCTTCAGGCGTTTTGGAGTGGAAATGAACCATCTCCATAGAGAATAATAGATTTTTTTTCCCCTCCAGCGTTTTGTAGCTTCAAGCTTTAAAACACACAGGTGTGAATGAGGCCTTAGTGCTTTGGACTGAGGTAAGTACACACTATAGAGGGATATGCTTTGTTCAGGTTTCATGTCTGAGGTTTACAATCACTTTAACCACTTGAGGTCCGGGCCATAGCCGAATGACGGCCACAGCGCGGACCTCAATTTCCGGGAGGCCGTCATGGGACGTCCTCCCCTGTGCACGCGCACCGCGCGCACCCTGCAGTGCGCGCGCTGTGATCACCGAGTCAGGGAGACTCGGATGATCACAGATCCGAGTAAGGGGCCGATCCTGGCCCCTTACCATGTGATCAGCTGTCAGCCAATGACAGCTGATCACATGATGTAAACAAAAGCTCAGTAATCTTTTTATTTTTTTTTCTCCTCAGGTAGAAAAAAAAGCCAATCACCAGCTTCTGTTAAAGGGACATCGGTCCCGAAGAGGAAGGAGGCACATATGCCTCATCTGTGCCAGCCAGTGCCACCTGCCAGTGCCCGCAGTGCCACCTATCAGTGCCCACAAGTGCCACCTATCAATGCCCACCAGTGGTGCCAATCAGTGCCACCTAGCAGTGCTGCCATCAGTGTAAGCAATCAGTGCCCATCACTGCCACCCATCAGTACCCATCACTGCCACCTATCGGTGCCCATCAGTGCCGCCTCATCAGTGTACATCAATGAAGGAGAAAATAAAAAAATATTTAAAAAATACAAAAAAAAAAAAATTAAATTCGGTCTTTTTCAATTTTTTTAACAAAAACTAAAAACCGCAGAGGTCATCAAATACCACCAAAAGAAAGCTCTATTTGTGGGAAAAAAATTATAAAAATTTCATTTGGGTACAGTGTTATATGACCGCGCAATTGTCATTCAAAGTGCGACAGCGCTGAAAGCTGACAATTGGTCTGGATAGGAGGGGGGTTAAGTGTCCAATAAGCAAGTGGTTAAAGCTGCTGATTTGAAAAAGACTGAAAATGACTTTAGGAATGACCTGATGATTTGATCGGCTTTATATTTATATCTACTTCAATCTTTTCTTTTTTTTCCTTCTCCTCTTCCACTGCAGGCACCATGGAGATAGTTTACGTCTACACGCGGAAGCGGAGCGAGTTCGGACGCCAGTGCAACTTCTCAGACCGCCCGGCGGAGCTCCACGTCGACATCCTGCCAGACCCTTCGCAAGCCTTGAACTTCATCGAGCGGAATCCGTGTGATGTCAGCATCCAGTGCGCCCGCGACATGTCCGAGCACGAGGTACCACGCTGTCAGTCTCTGCACAGATCACAGTCCTCCATAGCAGGAGGTTTCGGGGAGCTATTGGCCATTTTTTTTTTAATACTTTGGGATTCAGCGTGGGTT
>NC_133335.1:229065337-229175337 GCF_042186555.1 Aquarana catesbeiana | reverse complement strand
TCAAAAGTTTGTAGAATTTACCTCCATAACATCTCTAAAATTCGTCCCTTTTCAACAAATGAAACCACCAAGCTCCTCGTTCACTCCCTTGTTATCTTTCGCCTTGACTATTGCAACTCCCTTCTCATTGGCTTACCTCCCCATAGGCTCCTCCCCTCTTCAGTCTATCATGAATGCTGCTGCCAGACTTATCCACCTTACCAACCGCTCAGTGTCTGCCAACCCTCTACTCCAATCCCTACACTGACCGCCAACCCTCTCCTCCAATCCCGGCACTGGCTTCCAATCACCCAGCGAATTAAATTCAAAATACTAACCACAACATACAAAGCCATTTACAACTCTGCCCCGAGCTACATCGCCAAACTTGTCTCCAAATATCACCCAAATCGACCTCCTACTCTCAAGCTCTGTCGTCTCCTCCTCCCATGCTCGTCTCCAGGATTTCTCCAGAGCCTCTCCTATCCTCTGGAACTCGCTACCTCCACCGGTCCGGCTATCCCCTACTCTTGCTACCTTCAGGCGATCCCTGAAAACTCATCTCTTCAGGGAAGCCGATCACGTCTCCAACTAACCTCCTACCACTTCCATCAGCTCATTCCCCACAGTTACAACCTTTTGTACCACCTGCCCCACCCTATTAGATTGTAAGCTCTTCTGAGCAGGGCCCTCTTAATCCTCTTGTATTTTATTGTATTGTAACTATATTGTCTCCTTTTATATTGTAAAGCGCTGCGTAAACTGTTGGCGCTGTATAAATCCTGTATAATAATAATAATGACAGTAGACCCTTAGTCCCTGTGGGGGCCTCTCTGCCTGCCATGGCTGGGTTAGTTAAGACGTCCCCAATGTGATCCCTGACAGAAGTGAAGACCCAATAGAGAAGCACTTTGTTCTCCAAAAAGCACTTGCAAGCTGGTGACACCATAAGCTTAGTCAATACCTGGCCTCTCTGCTTGCCATGGCTGGGTTGAGAAAGATGTCCCCACCATGACCCATAACAGAAGTAAAGTCCCAGCAAGAGATCGATTCCTGCCGGACTCCACTGAAGACATAGAAGCACTTTGTTCTCCAAATATCAGTTGTAAGCTGGTGACACTAGTAGCTTCATCCCTGCCTGGCCTCTCTGTCTGCCATGGCCGGTTTGTACTCCAAAAATCAGTGGTTCAAATAAAAAATACCCCAATTTTACACCCCCGTCTTTCTCTATAGGCAGCAGATTCCTGTTTAGCTCTGTCAGTAGAAAACCGCGTCCCATAACTGTGTCAAAACTTTCCACTTGCAACGTGCGGCCTCCGAGGCCCCAGGGTGCCATGACAAATACCATTCCTCCAGAGAAAATCCTCTTATATGATAGCTGTACCTTTTTTCATTTTCCCCAGAAAATGCAGCACCTGTCATTGTTAACCATCTCACATGGGGAACTCCGAAAAGACACCATATATACACACAGGAGAGAGGATTTGAAAGCTCCAGACCAGGGTTTCTCAACCAGGGTTCCATTGGATTCTAGGGTTCCTCCAAAGGTTGCTAGGGAATCCTTGAGCAATGAGCAATTTCTGCCTCTCAGATAAGTTTCCTCTGCCATTGATCTTTTTAGCTATCTGCAAGGGGGTATCAGGACCTCCTTCCTCCTGCTGGTGATCCCTCTAGTGATATAAAGTATCCATATAGAGGAACCAGGACCTTCTGCCGGTGATCCCTCTAGGGATATAAAGAGCTATATAGAGGAATCAGGACCTCCTTCCTCCTGCTGGTGATATAATGATTTATATAGGAGAAACAGGACCTCCTTCCTACTGCTGGTGACCCCACTAGTGATATAAAGATCCATATGGAGGAATCAGGACCTCCTTCCTCCTGTTGGTGATGCCTCTAGTGATATAAAGATCTATATAGAGGAACCGGGGCCTCCAGGGTCACCAGCAGGAGGAGAAAGGGTCCCAATTCCTCTATAAAGATCTTTATATCACTGAGGGGTCACCAGCAGGAGGAAGGAGGTCCTGATTCCTCTATATAGATATTTATATCACTAGAGGGGTCACCAGCAGGAGGAGCAAGGGTCCAGTCTAGTGATATAAAGATCCATAGGGAGGATTCAGGACCTCTGTCCTCCTGCTGGTGATATAAGGATCTATATAGGGGAATCGGGACCTCCTTCCTCCTGCTGGTGACCCCACTAGTGATATAAAGATCTATATAGAGGAAACGGGACCTCTGGGGTCACCAGCAGGAGGAGAAAGGGTCCCAATTCCTCTATAAAGATCTTTATATCACTAGAGGGGTCACCAGCGGTAGGGAGGAGGTCCTGATTCCTCTATATAGATATTTATATCACCAGAGGGGTCACCAGCAGGAGGAGCAAGGGTCCAATCTAGTGATATAAAGATCCATAGGGAGGATTTAGGACCTCCTCCCTCCTGCTGGTGACCCTTCTAGTGATATAAAGAGCTACATAGGGGAATCAGGACCTCCTTCCTCCCGTTGATGACCCCTCTAGTGATAATTAAAGATCCATATAGGGGAATCCCCCTGCTGGTGATCGTCTCTATCCCCTACCTACTGTACGTGTCTGGAGATTACTTATCTAAACAGGGGAAAATGTGAACTGGAAGACCCCTTGATGAGTAAACAAAGAATAATTGTTCTGCAGAATATAACAACCTGTTGGGGATGGCCCTCAGCACTTCCTTCTGTAAAATGCTGAATAGAGGAATACATTTGACACATTCATCTTGAAGAACCAGTTGAAAATGTTGCATGAAATCGGTTGTCACAGGTTCCTGGTTAGCTGAAGGCCAAATCTTGATAGTTTAAGATAAAATACTGATAACATCCGCATGACACAGAGCCCTTTCACACTGGGGCGGTTTGCAGGTGTTATTGCGCTAAAAATACGGCCTGCAAACCGACCCAAAACTGGCGCTACTGTTTGTTCAGTGTGAAAGCCCAAGGGCTTTCACACTGAAGCGGTGAAGCGGTGCGCTGGCAAAAAAACTCCTGCAAACCGCATCTTTGGAGCGGTGAAGGAGCGGTGTATTCACCGCTCCTAAACCGCTCCTTCCCATTGAAATCAATGGGGCAGCGCGGCAATACCGCAGCTATAGCCGCGATATGCGAGCGGTTTTAACCCTTTTTCGTCCGCCAGCGGGGGTTAAAACCGTACTGCTAGCGGCCGAATACCGCCGCAAAAACGACGGTAAAGCAGCGCTAAAAATAGCGCTGTTTTACCGCCGACGCCCCCACCGCCCCAGTGTGAAAGCAGCCTTAAACTACATCGGTGCAAAAACAAATTTCAAATCCTGGAAACAAAGACCAAAAAAATAATAAAAGCCCGCTTGGGTACGTGCACATGGCAACATTTGCCCATGCAGTATAGAAAGCCAACTGCACACAATGACTTGCAGCAGTGTATGCAGATAGGAAGTGGCTGAAAAGGGTTGAAGGAGATCACCACTCAAATTATATATATAAAAAAAGGTGACAACAGAAGTTTATACATTTTATAAAAGGAAATGTCAGCATTCCTAGGAAAAACTATAAAAATTCAGATGTTGCAATGTGGAGTACTGGAAACCAGTGGCGTAGTGTGGGGGGGGGGGCAAGTATTGCACTGCCGTGGGAGAGCACCGCTGGCTCTTGTAAACTCCACCTACTCTGACCTAGAACAGCCCAGCTGTATCTGACAATACAGCCTAGGAGGGAGCATAATGCTGACAGGACCAGAATGAGGGAGTGCCGCTGTCAGGACCGGAACAGGAACATGCTGCTGACGGGACCAGAACCTGAACATGCTGCTGACAGGACCAGAACCTGAACATGCTGCTGACAGGACCGGAACCTGAACATGCTGCTGACAGGACCAGAACCTGAACATGCTGCTGACAGGACCGGAACCTGAATATGCTGCTGACAGGACCAGAACCTGAACATGTTGCTGACAGGACCGGAACCTGAATATGCTGCTGACAGGACCAGAACCTGAATATGCTGCTGACAGGACCAGAACCTGAACATGCTGCTGACAGGACCGGAACCTGAATATGCTGCTGACAGGACCAGAACCTGAATATGCTGCTGACAGGACCAGAACCTGAACATGTTGCTGACAGGACCGGAACCTGAATATGCTGCTGACAGGACCAGAACCTGAATATGCTGCTGACAGGACCAGAACCTGAACATGTTGCTGACAGGACCGGAACCTGAATATGCTGCTGACAGGACCAGAACCTGAATATGCTGCTGACAGGACCAGAACCTGAATATGCTGCTGACAGGACCAGAACCTGAATATGCTGCTGACAAGACCAGAAACTGAACATGGTGCTGACAGGACCAGAACACGCTGCTGACAAGACCAGAAACTGAACACTCTGCTGACAGGACCAGAACCTGAACATGCTGCTGACAGGACCAGAACCTGAACATGCTACTGACAGGACCAGAACCTGAACATGGTGCTGACAGGACCAGAACCTGAGCATGCTGCTGACAGGACCAGAACCTGAGCATGCTGCTGACAGGACCAGAACCTGAACACGCTGCTGACAGGACCAGAACCTGAACATGCTGCTGACAGGACCAGAACCTGAACATGGTGCTGACAGGACCAGAACCTGAACACGGTGCTGACAGGACCAGAACCTGAGCATGCTGCTGACAGGACCAGAACCTGAACACGCTGCTGACAAGACCAGAACCTGAACACGCTGCTGACAGGACCAGAACCTGAGCATGCTGCTGACAGGACCAGAACCTGAACACGCTGCTGACAAGACCAGAACCTGAACACGCTGCTGACAGGACCAGAACCTGAGCATGTTGCTGACAGGGCCAGAATGAGAGCGCCGCTGTCAGGACCAGAATGAGAAGGCATCGCTGACAGGACCAGAACCTGAATATGCTGCTGACAGGACCAGAATGAGAACGTACCACTGGCTCTTCTCAACTCTGCCCACTCGCCCAGCTGGACCTGACCATACAGCCTGAGAAGGAGAGAGAGGAGGGAGCGTGCCGCTGACAGGACCAGAACCGGAGCACGCTTGTAAGCAGGTGCTTGTGGGGTGTCATTGAATGTATTTCTCCTGCAATGTATAGTTATACAGAAGACAGTTACAGGCTGCCCAGGATGGGAAAGGGTTACCTATGGCTAGACTCTTTCAGGGGCTTTATGACTTCTGCCCCCTCCTGTAATCCACATAAATATCAAGGTAGGGCCTTCTGGGTCACCCTGCTGGGATTCTCCCTGGACTAAGAACCTACCATTACTGGACTCTTGTTGAATGGACTTTGCTTTTCTGGAAGGTGTGAACCTGGGCAGCCTGCATTAGTTAGGGCTGGACTCTGTGCTTTGCTGTTCAACTGTGTCCATGAATCTTCAGGAATGCTGTTAACTGTTTCAAGCCTGGTCTGAAGTTATTGAAAGGGGGGCATGGTGGCGTATGGCATAGCAGAAGAACTAGAGTCAGTAAAGCATGTATGGGGTATGAAGCACAGCTACTACAAAAGGTCCACTGGGCAAGTCAAGCAAGAGTCATGCAGTTGCTATGGGTAACTGAGGACTAGTGCAAGGTATTTTGCAGCCAGTGGTGAAGCGTGGTAACTGGTATGGGTTACTGGGAGTGAGGCAACAGAGGTACACTGACTGGTGGAGAGAGCGCAGGCTCAGCACGTCCCTCCTAAATGCAACATACATCAGGATACAGTGTGTAAGTGACACGGGACGGCACTTCTCAGAGGAACTCTGTACTATTCTTACTGCATATGGTGACACGGCACATCTCTAAGCTGGGAAGCTGTCTTAATGTTATGACAGAACCGGAACGGGAGCACGCCACTGACAGGACCGGAACGGGAGCACGCCACTGACAGGACCGGAACGGGAGCACGCCACTGACAGGACCGGAACGGGAGCATGCCACTGACAGTACCGGAACGGGAGCACGCCACTGACAGTACCGGAACGGAAGCACGCCACTGACAGAACCGGAACGGGAGCACGCCACTGACAGAACCAAAACAGGAGCACGCCACTGACAGGACCGGAACGGGAGCACGCCACTCACAGGACCGGAACGGGAGCACGCCACTGACAGGACCGGAACGGGAGCACGCCACTGACAGGACCGGAACGGGAGCACGCCACTGACAGGACCGGAACGGGAGCACGCCACTGACAGGACCGGAACGGGAGCATGCCACTGACAGTACCGGAACGGGAGCACGCCACTGACAGTACCGGAACGGAAGCACGCCACTGACAGAACCGGAACGGGAGCACGCCACTGACAGAACCAAAACAGGAGCACGCCACTGACAGGACCGGAACGGGAGCACGCCACTCACAGGACCGGAACGGGAGCACGCCACTGACAGGACCGGAACGGGAGCACGCCGCTGACAGAACCGGAACAGGGGCACGCCACTGACAGGACCGGAACGGGAGCACGCCACTGACAGGACCGGAACGGGAGCACCCCACTGACAGAACCGGAGCGGGAGCACGCCACTGACAGGACCGGAACGGGAGCACGCCACTGACAGGACCGGAACGGGAGCAGGGCACTGACAGGACCGGAACGGGAGCACGCCACTGACAGGACCGGAACGGGAGCATGCCACTGACAGTACCGGAACGGGAGCACGCCACTGACAGTACCGGAACGGAAGCACGCCACTGACAGAACCGGAACGGGAGCACGCCACTGACAGTACCGGAACGGGAGCACGCCACTGACAGAACCGAAACAGGAGCACGCCACTGACAGGACCGGAACGGGAGCACGCCACTGACAGGACCAGAACGGGAGCACGCCGCTGACAGAACCGGAACAGGGGCACGCCACTGACAGGACCGGAACGGGAGCAAGCCACTGACAGGACCGGAACGGGAGCACCCCACTGACAGAACCGGAGCGGGAGCACGCCACTGACAGGACCTGAACGGGAGCACGCCACTGACAAAACCAGAACGGGAGCACGCCACTGACAGTACCGGAACGGGAGCACGCCACTGACAGGACCGGAACGGGAGCATGCCGCTGACAGGACCGGAACGGGAGCACGCCACTGACAGGACTGGAACGGGAGCACGCCACTGACAAGACCAGAATGGGAGCACGCCGCTGACAGAACCGGAACGGGAGCACGCCACTGACAGGACCGGAACGGGAGCACGCCACTGACAGGACCGGAATGGGAGCACGCCACTGACAGGACCGGAATGGGAGCACGCCACTGACAGGACCGGAACAGGAGCATGCCACTGACAGAACCGGAACGGGAGCACGCCACTGACAGGACCGGAACGGGAGCACGCCACTGACAGAACCGGAACGGGAGCACGCTACTGACAGAACCGGAACGGGAGCAGGGCACTGACAGGACCGGAACGGGAGCACGCCACTGACAGGACCGGAACGGGAGCACGCCACTGACAGAACCGGAACGGGAGCACGCCACTGACAGGACCGGAACGGGAGCACCCCACTGACAGAACCGGAGCGGGAGCACGCCACTGACAGGACCGGAACGGGAGCACGCCACTGACAGGACCGGAACAGGAGCACGCCACTGACAGTACCGGAACGGAAGCACGCCACTGACAGGACCGGAACGGGAGCACGCCACTGACAGGACCGGAACGGGAGCATGCCACTGACAGTACCGGAACGGGAGCACGCCACTGACAGTACCGGAACGGAAGCACGCCACTGACAGAACCGGAACGCGAGCACGCCACTGACAGTACCGGAACGGGAGCACGCCACTGACAGGACCGGAACGGGAGCACGCCACTCACAGGACCGGAACGGGAGCACGCCACTCACAGGACCGGAACGGGAGCACGCCACTGACAGGACCGGAACGGGAGCACGCCACTGACAGGACCGGAACGGGAGCACGCCGCTGACAGAACCGGAACAGGGGCACGCCACTGACAGGACCGGAACAGGGGCACGCCACTGACAGGACCGGAACGGGAGCACGCCACTGACAGGACCGGAATGGGAGCACCCCACTGACAGAACCGGAGCGGGAGCACGCCACTGACAGGACCTGAACGGGAGCACGCCACTGACAAAACCAGAACGGGAGCACGCCACTGACAGTACCGGAACGGGAGCACGCCACTGACAGGACCGGAACGGGAGCACGCCGCTGACAGGACCGGAACGGGAGCACGCCACTGACAGGACCGGAACGGGAGCACGCCACTGACAAGACCAGAACGGGAGCACGCCGCTGACAGAACCGGAACGGGAGCACGCCACTGACAGGACCGGAACGGGAGCACGCCACTGACAGGACCGGAATGGGAGCACGCCACTGACAGGACCGGAATGGGAGCACGCCACTGACAGAAACGGAACGGGAGCACGCTACTGACAGAACCGGAACGGGAGCAGGGCACTGACAGGACCGGAACGGAAGCACGCCACTGACAGGACCGGAATGGGAGCACGCCACTGACAGGACCGGAATGGGAGCACGCCACTGACAGAACCGGAACGGGAGCACGCTACTGACAGAACCGGAACGGGAGCAGGGCACTGACAGGACCGGAATGGGAGCACGCCACTGACAGGACAGGAAAGAGAGCACGCCACTGACAGGACTGGAAAAGGAGCACGCCGCTGACAGGACCGGAACGGGAGCACGCCGCTGACAGAACCGGAACGGGAGCACACCACTGACAGGATCGGAACGGGCGCACGCCACTGACAGGACCGGAAAAGGAGCACGCCGCTGACAGAACCGGAAAAGGAGCACGCCGCTGACAGAACCGGAACGGGAGCACACCACTGACAGGACCAGAACGGGAGCACGCCACTGACAGGACTGGAATGGGAGCACGCCACTGACATGACCAGAATGGGAGGACGCCACTGACAGTACCAGAACGGGAGCACGCCACTGACAGGACCGGAATGGGAGCACGCCACTGACAGGACCGGAATGGGAGCACGCCACTGACAGAAACGGAACGGGAGCACGCTACTGACAGAACCGGAACGGGAGCAGGGCACTGACAGGACCGGAACGGAAGCACGCCACTGACAGGACCGGAATGGGAGCACGCCACTGACAGGACCGGAATGGGAGCACGCCACTGACAGAACCGGAACGGGAGCACGCTACTGACAGAACCGGAACGGGAGCAGGGCACTGACAGGACCGGAATGGGAGCACGCCACTGACAGGACAGGAAAGAGAGCACGCCACTGACAGGACTGGAAAAGGAGCACGCCGCTGACAGGACCGGAACGGGAGCACGCCGCTGACAGAACCGGAACGGGAGCACACCACTGACAGGATCGGAACGGGCGCACGCCACTGACAGGACCGGAAAAGGAGCACGCCGCTGACAGAACCGGAAAAGGAGCACGCCGCTGACAGAACCGGAACGGGAGCACACCACTGACAGGACCAGAACGGGAGCACGCCACTGACAGGACTGGAATGGGAGCACGCCACTGACATGACCAGAATGGGAGGACGCCACTGACAGTACCAGAACGGGAGCACGCCACTGACAGGACCGGAACGGGAGCACGCCACTGACAGGACCGGAACGGGAGCACGCCACTGACAGGACCGGAACGGGAGCACGCCGCTGACAGAACCGGAACAGGGGCACGCCACTGACAGGACCGGAACAGGGGCACGCCACTGACAGGACCGGAACGGGAGCACGCCACTGACAGGACCGGAATGGGAGCACCCCACTGACAGAACCGGAGCGGGAGCACGCCACTGACAGGACCTGAACGGGAGCACGCCACTGACAAAACCAGAACGGGAGCAGGCCACTGACAGGACCGGAACGGGAGCACGCCACTGACAAGACCAGAACGGGAGCACGCCGCTGACAGAACCGGAACGGGAGCACGCCACTGACAGGACCGGAACGGGAGCACGCCACTGACAGGACCGGAATGGGAGCACGCCACTGACAGGACCGGAATGGGAGCACGCCACTGACAGAAACGGAACGGGAGCACGCTACTGACAGAACCGGAAAAGGAGCACGCCGCTGACAGAACCGGAAAAGGAGCACGCCGCTGACAGAACCGGAACGGGAGCACACCACTGACAGGACCAGAACGGGAGCACGCCACTGACAGGACTGGAATGGGAGCACGCCACTGACATGACCAGAATGGGAGGACGCCACTGACAGTACCAGAACGGGAGCACGCCACTGACAGGACCGGAACGGGAGCACGCCACTGACAGGACCGGAACGGGAGCACGCCACTGACAGGACCGGAACGGGAGCACGCCGCTGACAGAACCGGAACAGGGGCACGCCACTGACAGGACCGGAACAGGGGCACGCCACTGACAGGACCGGAACGGGAGCACGCCACTGACAGGACCGGAATGGGAGCACCCCACTGACAGAACCGGAGCGGGAGCACGCCACTGACAGGACCTGAACGGGAGCACGCCACTGACAAAACCAGAACGGGAGCACGCCACTGACAGTACCGGAACGGGAGCACGCCACTGACAGGACCGGAACGGGAGCACGCCGCTGACAGGACCGGAATGGGAGCACGCCGCTGACAGGACCGGAACGGGAACACGCCACTGACAGATCTGGAACGGGAGCACGGCACTGACAGAACCGGAACGGGAGCACGCCACTGACAGGACCTGAACGGGAGCACGCCACTGACAGGACCGGAACAGGAGCAAAACCCCTCCGTGGCCATGTGGATTGGTGGAATTGAATTTTGGTGGACTTTGTTCTACTGGTTTGAGTTTACTAATACTCCTACATGGGGACTCTCCACACTCCGTACAGGAGTAAGGGCTCCTTTACCTGTGCGGCAAGCCTTACTGCCCCTCCGAAAAGCGATCCATGTTGGATCGCTTTTCAGAGAGCATTTTACAGGTGAGATGTTGTATATGGAAATGTTGCATCACTGCGCTGCAATTGCATTCATTGCATGCAGTTGCGGTGCAGCCCCATAGGCTTGCATGGGTCACGATTAGCGGCAGTGTCACCCTCCAAATACATTTTTACACATTTTGCATGTGTACAGCCCCGAGCGGGGGTGGTAAAACCATGGCTCAGTTGCTTGGTTTTACCACCCCCTGGCCTCATGTGTGAATGAGCCCTAACTATTGCCAGGGGGTTGGAGGTGGTTGGGGGAAAAATCAAATCTGTTCCAATCTGTTTCCAATCGCATAGTTCACACCAGTTCAGTCAGTTCCAGGGCTTTCCAGTTCCAGAAAAAAAGTAGAACATGCTGCATTTTTCCTGCACTGGACTGTACTGGTAAAATGCATAAAAAAACTCACTGGAATGCACTGGAACGGATCAAAAACGCACCAGACTCCATTCCAGTGAAAGTGCTGGTGCACACCACAAAGACACACTCCAGATCCACCGCACTGGACTGCATGTGGTGTGAACTGGCTGAACAAAAAAACAGGAAGGACCAGTTCACACCACATGCAGCCCAGGGCGTTTTTGTTCTGCATCAAAAACGCATGGAAAGTAGGTTATATGGCCTAGTTCACACCAGTCAGTTCCAGGGCTTTCCAGTTCCAGAAAAAAAAGTAGAACACGCTGGAACACAGTAAATCGCATCGCAAACGCACTGGAACACATCAAAAATTGACTTTGCCCTAACATAGTAAAAAAAACTGGAAAAAAATTAAAATTCTGTATTGCATCCAGAAACGCATCAAAAACGCACTGGAACGCATCAAAAATCCACTGTGCCCTAACATAGTAAAAAAAACTGGAAAAAAATTAAAATTCTGTATTGCATCCAGAAACGCATCAAAAACGCACTGGAACGCATCAAAAACACGTTAAAAAAACGCTCATCCAGAAATGCATCCGGATCGGATCTGGAGTGCGTTTTTGTGGTGTGAACTGGCCCTTTTTAAAATGCATGCACAGTGTTCTCCATGTATTCCAATGGCTCTAGTTCACACCATGCAGTCAGTATCCGGTGCAGAAAGTGACTGCATGGTGTGAACTAGAGCCATTGGAATACATGGAAAACACGGTGCATGCATTTTGTGCAGACAAAAAGCACACCGAACTGAACGGAACTACGTCTGGTGTGAACCAGCACTTATAGGGCCAGTTCACACCATAGAAACGCAGTCCGGATGCGTTCTAGGTGCTATTCTGCGTGTGTGTTTTTGATGCTTTACAGTGCGTTTTTGATGCGTTTTTGGTGCGTTTTTGATGCAGTCCAGTGCTTTTTTTCCACCCTCTTTTTTTCTTAACCTTAAATAAGGACAAGTGTGTTGCAGTGCATTTTTGATGCATTTTACAGCATTCAAGTACAGTACAGTGCAGAAAAAAAGCAGCATGTTCAACTTTTTTTTTTCTGGAACTGCAAGCACTGGTGTGAACTATACCATTAAAAACCATATAACCTACTTTCCATGCGTTTTTGATGCAACAAAAAAAAACAAAAAACGCACTGGACTGCATGTGGTGTGAACTGGCCCATAAAAAAAAAAAAAAAAAGAGGGGAATAAAATGCACCAAAAACACGCATGCAGTAAAGTGCCCGGAACGCATCCGGACTGCCTTGCCATGGCGTGAACTGGCCCTAAAAATGAAGAAAAAAAGCATCCGGAAATGCATCAAAACGCACCAGGACGACAGAAAACGCATTAAAAACTTGCATTCAGAAACGCACCTGGAACGGATCTGGAGTGCGTTTTTGTGGTGTGAACTTCACCCACTCCTAATACTCCCCCCCCCCCCCCTAAAATCCACAACACCCCCTCACTATTTCCTGCCACTTCGTCCCTTTCCATCTACTGAAAGAGAGGCGGGGCCTCACAGGATTGGTTGTCCGAAATTATGTAATAAAACATTTCTTGACTATGAAGATCCCCCAACAATCCTGTTGTCCCCACAGGAACCAATCCGGCTATTTGTTTTTTCCTTTTGCTCTTTAATTGTTACTTTGTACTATAAATGGAGAACTGTAACTTTTTGTAATAAGAACCTCCTTCCCCGGAGGACGGATTCTTCTTTCATAAAACTGGCCATACATTATACAATTTTCTCATTCAATTCCCTTTAGGCTTTCGCACTGAAAGCTCCGGCGTTAGCCATAAAGCGCCGCTAGCTTTAGTGGCGCTTTACCGTCGTTTTATCGGTGCTTTTTGGCAGCTGGGAGGGGGGGGGGGGGGGCGCTTTTAACTAGGGCTGGGAAAAAAATCGATTTAAATCTTGAATCGAGCTGAGAGGTCAAATCGATTAAAAATTTAAGCAAATCGATTTTTTTTTTTTTCACCGTGCCGGAGGCCGCGGACTAGGCAGAAGCCGCGGCCTCACCTAAAAAAGTCCAGCCCGTAGCTCCTCAGGACTGACGCGGTGTCCAAAAAAAAATTTAAAAACTATTCGTAATCGAGTTTTTTTTAAGAAAATCGCAGATTTTTTTTTTTTTTAGAAAATCGCCCAGCTCTACTTTTAACCCCCGCTAGCAGGAGAATAAAGGGTTAAAAGCGCCCGTGTTGCGGCGCTGCCGAAGCGCTTTGCAGGCTCTTCGGCAACGCTGTCCATTCATTTTGTATGGTTTTGTATTTTGTACGGTGTATACATCACTCCTAAAGCGCCCCCAAGATGCCGTTTGCAGGACTTTTTTTTAACGCCCTGCCAGCGCACCACTCCAGTGTGAAAGCCCCGAGGCTTTCACACTGGGACTGCAGAGGAGGCATTTTACAGGCGCTATTTTTACCACTAAAGCACCTGAAAAACGCCTCCAGTGTGAAAGGGGTCTCAAAAAAAGTCCTGCAAGCAGCATCTTTAGAGCAGTGGAGGAGCGGCGTATACATGGCGTATGCACCGCTCCTCCACCGCCCCTGCCCATTGGAATGCATGGGCAGCGCCGCCGAAGCACCTGCAAAGCGCTTCGGCAGCAACATGCTACACGGGCGCTATTAACCCCTTCTTCTGGGCGCTAGCGGGGGTTAAAAGCGCCCCTAGAGGCCGAAAAGTGCAGCTAAGTCGCAAACCTTTGTAAAAAAAAAATGGAGATTTCCCCAATGGGGCTTTTTAGCAGCAAAAATAAGTCGAAAGGATTCGTAAAAAAAAAAAAAATCACTGATTTTATTGACAGAAAATGATTGGACAATAATTGAATACAACAGTTAAAATATGAGCTCTCGGTATGTACAATGCGAGATTATATGAGATTGGAAAGAAAGGACAATTATATTTTATGATATGATTCTGAATATATAACGATGGGTATTATCCCACAGTAGTTGATTGCACCGTCCAATGTAAAGAAAAACCCCAGTGCATTTCAACCATATAGATTTTAGTCTTCCTCAGGGGGTTTCTTCCATTTCTATAAATACATCAAAGGCACAGATTACAATATTTCATGACGTGTAAACACATTTCACTGAATACTATCGTGTATTCCACTTAGTAATCACAGTATATTTATTTACCCTTTCCACTTAGTTTGGCTCGCTTATCCAGAGACTTCTTTTTTGTTTAAGGCCCCTTTCACACTGGGGCGGGAGGTGCGTCGGCGGTTTTTAGCGGCGCTTTACCGACGTTTTAGGTTTTAAACACACCCCCCTCCGCTAGTGGCCGAGAAAGGATTAAAAACGACCACAAAGTGTCTCTGCAGAGGCGCTTTGCCGGCGGTATATAGCCGCGGTGCCCTATTGATTTCAATGGGCAGGAGCGGTGGAGGAGCGGTATACACTCCGCTCCTTCACCGCTCCAAAGATGCTGCTAGCAGGACTTTTTTTCCCGTCCTGCCAGCGCACCGCTCCAGTGTGAAAGTCCTCGGGGGCTTTCACATTGGAGACAAAGCAGCGGCTCTTTCAGGGCGCATATCAGGCGCTATTTTTAGCGCTGCAGCGCCTGCAAAGCACCCCAGTGTGAAAGGGGTCTAAAAGTAAGGGATAGAAGACTCCCCCCAGAAAGGATCCCAAGCCCCCACTGGGGGACTGCCCCCCCCCCCTCGCCCCCAGGCGGCCGGGCGGTCCGTGGAGCTTGCAAGTGGTCACCGAATGGTATACCCCACCCCCCCCCACACACGGGGGAAGCGCGGGGACCTAGAAGTTTAGGGGGGTGTAGAAATTAGTATGCTGTATATTATATTTCATGATTTACAGTCTTGTCCTCTTGTACCTTTTGTATTGAACTGTACTGTAATTGTGTTGTCCCCCCCTATACATTGTAAAGTGCTGCGTAAACTGTTGGCGCTACATAAATCGTGTATAATAAAAGTATAATAATAATTTACACAGAGATCAAATCGATTAATATATGTAGGCAAAGGAGCGGAAACACATCTCTTGAAGTAATTTCAAGAGAGGGAATTTCTCAAAGGGATTACTTCCCCCGTTAGTACTGCAGGGGACAGATAATAATAATAATTATTATTATTATTATTCACGTTTTTTATAGCGCCAACAGTTTGCGCAGCGCTTTACAACATGAGGGCAGACAGTACAATTATGCCGTGTACACACGGGTGGACTTTTCGACCGGACTGGTCTGACGGACCGAATCCAGCGGACAATCCGACCGTGTGTGGGCTCCACGGGACCTGCAGCGGACTTTTTAGGTCGAAACTCTAACGGACTTTAGATTTGGAACATGTTTCAAATCTTTCTGACGGACTCAAGTCCGGTCGCAAAAGTCCGCTCGTCTGTATGCTAGTCCGACGGACTAAAACCGACGCTAGGGCAGCTATTGGCTACTGGCTATCAAATTCCTTATTTTAGTCCAGTCGTACGTCATCACGTACGAATCCGTCGGACTTTGGTGTGATCGTGTGTAGGCAAGTACGTTCGTTCGAAAGTCCGTCGGAAGTCCGGGAAAAGTCTGTCGAAAGTCCGTCGGACCAGTCCAGTCGAAAAGACCGCCCGAGTGTGCGCGGCATTACAATACAAATCAATACAGGAGGGATCAAAGGGGCCTGGCTCGTTAGAGCTTACAATCTAGAAGGGAGGGTCAAGTGGAAACAAAAGGTAATAACTGTGGGGGATGAGCTGATGGAGAAAATTAAAAAAACAGTTAGGTGTGGGTCGGGGAGGCTTCTCTGAAGAGAAGGATTTTCAGGGATCGTCTAAAAGCTAATAAAGTAGGAGATAAGCGGACTGATTGGGGTAGGGCATTCCATAGGATTGGAGAGGCTTTGGAAAAGTCCTGGAGGCAAGCATGGGAGGAGGTGACGAGGGAGCTAGAGAGCAGATAATAATACTTTGTCATATTTCATGCTGATCTTGATGCGCTGGAGATGCACTAACATCTACCATTGGGGCACATATATGAACCAGTTACCTGATACTTAGATGTACTATTCCATAGATAGAGAAATACTTGGATTATTCTGAGTGTGTTACAGTGCATGCGTGGATGAAAGAGACCAACAAAAGGGGGGAAGGGGGTGCTGAATCCATATTTCAGCACGCGAATAGTGGCGTCTCCAGCTTTCATATTTAGGGGGGGCACATGGGGGGACACAACGGGCCCTCTCACATGTTCTGCAGTGAGCTCCCTTCCTACTGTATTGGGGCCCCCCCCAGGGTGACAGAAAACAAGAGATATATGTCACCAGCATATCAAGAAAATATAAGGGTCCAAAGCAGTGGGAGAACTATCAGGGTTGCAAATGTTGTCTTGCCACCGGGCCCTGGTGTTCCGCCACTGTGGGGTTCCCCAGCCCCCTCTTGCTGTCCTGCCCCTGCTATTGACAGCGCTGGTCTGGCATCTCTTGGAATTTACAGGCTGGTTCTCCTGTCCTAAGTTTTTTCAGTAACTGAGAGTCCTGGTGGAGTCCTTCCTGCAACTCGTTCTTCTCCCTGCCAATGAGGATGCAGGGGAAGGAGCAGATCGGGCAGCCATGGTTGTGTGAGCGCTCGCATTATTCAGTGTCAGCGAGCAAAGGGAGGGGGGAGGAATCACCCGCAGGAGCTGACTGGGGACGCTCTCCCTCTCAATAGAGACTGTGTTACTCCAGCGGCGACCCGAGTAAGATGCGGCGCATCCGCTATGAATGCAAACAAAAAGACATTGCCTTTTTGTAAAAAAATAAATAAAACAATTTGGGGGGGGGGGCACATGGTGGGGCACAGCATAATGTTGGGGGGGTCAAGGCCCCCTCTGGCCCCACCAGTGACGCCATTGGCCTTGAATAATCAAAAATGTGTGATACGCAAAAAATGAGTGTGTATACAAATGGTGCACGGATGTATAAGTAAAGGTGAGGGCGATAGAGAACCATGGGAAAAACATGAAAACGTACCTAACGAGGCATGAAAGTGGTGCCCTGAGCATGCTATAATCGGGGCTTTTTTTCAGCTGGAACGCGGGGGGAACGCAGTTCCGGCACCTCCAGCACTGAATGTATGTAATAGCATGGGGTGTGGGGTGTTCTGGAGTGTCTGCTGGGAGATCTATTGTCACTGGTGGGGATCTGATTTTGTGTGAGGGTCTATTGTTGCTGATGGGGAATCTATTGTTGCTGGGGGGGGGGGTCTTTATGTTGCTGGCTGCTGGGAGATCTGTTGTTGCTGCTGGGGGAGGGGGTCTAATGTTGCTTGGGTGGATATTTTGTCACTGGGTGTGATATTTTGTTGTGGGTGGTTCACTGTTGCTGCAGGGAATCTATTGTTGTTGGGGTGGAGTCCATTGTTGTGTGGGGATCTATTGCTGAGATTCTATTGTTGCTGGCTGCAAGGGATCTATTTTACTGCTTTTCTTTTTATCATTACCATGTTCCATACAAATGATTTAGCACCACAAAATGATACTTGGTTCTGTATTCTCTAAAAGGGGCAGTACTGGTAGGTGGGTAGGGGGTGGAATCAAGGGACGGTGGTCAGGTGGGTAGAGGGGGCAGAGACAAGGGGTGACTCAGACGGGGGGGAGTTCCTGCACCTATTCTGGCTATAATGGTAATGTGCAAAAAGTGAACGCCCTCACCGCCCCAGTGTGAAAGTAGCCTTACCTTCAAGCCTAAATAAAAAATTACAAAAATTACAAAAAAAAAAAAAAGATTATATTGTAAGCTTTAATGATCAGAGCATTCTGATTCCTCCTGTATTGAATTGTATTGTAGCTGTACTGTCTGCCCTCATGTTGTAAAGCGCTGCGCAAACTGTCGGCGCTATATAAATCTTGCGTAGTAATAATAATAAAAAGGAAAAAGTTTACAACACTCGGCGCTTTAGCAAACAAGCCGTGGTTCAGATGTGGTTTCCAGCTGCTGCAACGATGTTATCATCATGGGACAAGGTGTGTCTTTGCCAGGGCATGGTGGTGGGGGAGGAAAGGAGTGGCTTCATCTACCTGCAGGTCCTGAGGGGTGTTTTAATGATGTCACTGTGATGTCAACAAGCCAAAGCTTGTGCAAGCTGAGGAGGAGGAGGAGGAGGAGGAGGAGGAGTGGAGAAGTGAGAAGCACTCAGTGCCTACAGCTCAGATTAGACAGAAGCTGCAAAAGCCAGCACTGGAGGACGCCTTGCTCTCCGACAACTCTGGGATAAAACTCCTTTCTCTGCTCGGATCTCAGTCCCTCTGGAAGGAATTCTGCAAAAATTAGGTAAGAATGTTACACTTTGGCCAGGCAGGACTTTGCACCCGCTGAGCGCTCACTTTACAAGATATGCATTGTAACTTTCTGTGGTCGGGAAGGAGTTAACCCAGCCTTGGCCCCAGAGGGTTATTATGCGCATAGCGCAGCTTATAAGGCACAAGGCCGTATAGTGTTCCTATGTATGTTTTAATTGCGGTGTGGGTTCTGCTTCAAACCTATCCTCAGCTCCCTACAGACTCTTTCGTAAGCCAGGGTCGCCCCGTAACCAAGGCTCTGTAGAATTTTCCACTGAGCTGGAATATCTACGCTGTTTTCATTTCTTCAGTTCAGGTGAAGGGAGTAAAAGGAGAAAAAAAAAAAAGAGGTTTGTGACTTTGGGGCAGTGACCATTGCAGCCAATCAGATCTTATCGTCGATTGATATAAAACGGTCGGCAAGGGTCACCATACACGGGTCAATGTTGGAAGTATGGGAAGAAGTAGAATGTTTGGTTTTGCTCACAGAGATTTGTTGACCGTCAATACCCCCCCAACAAGCCTGTGGTTGACAACGGTCACCATACACGGGTCAATGTTGGAAGCCTGGGGGGAGGTAGAATGTTTGGTTTTGCTCACAGAGATTTGTTGACTGTCAATACTCGGCAACGGTCCTGTGGTCGGCAAGGGTCACCATACATTGGTCAATGTTGGAAGCCTGGGAGGAGGTAGAATTTTGGGTTTGCTCACAGAGATTTGTTGACCGTCAATACCCCCCAACAAACCTATGGTTGGCAAGGGTCACCATACACGGGTCAATGTTGGAAGCCTGGGAGGAGGTAGAATGTTTGGTTTTGCTCACAGATTTTTTTTGACCGTCAATACTCCTGCAACGATTCTGTGGTTGGCAACGGTCACCATACACGGGTTACTGTTGGAAGTATAGAAAGAGGTTGAATGTTTGGGTTTTCTCACAGAGATTTGTTGACCGTCAATACTCCCCAACGATTCTGTGGTTGGCAAGGGTCACCATACATGGGCCAATGTTGGAAGTATGGGAGGAGGTAGAATGTTTGGTTTTGTTCACAGAGATTTTTTGACCGTCAATACTCCCCAACGATTCTGTGGTTGGCAAGGGTCACCATACATGGGCCAATGTTGGAAGTATGGGAGGAGGTAGAATGTTTAGGTTTTCTCACAGATATATGTTGACCATCAATACCCCCCAAGTATCCTGTGGTTGACAAGGGTCACCATAAATGGATCAATGTTGGAAATATGGGAGGAAGTAGAATATTTGGGTTTGCTTACAGAAATTTGTTGAACGTCAATACCTCCCAACAATCCTGTGGTCGGGAAGGGTCACCATACATGGGCCAATGTTGGAAGTATGGGAGGAAGTAGAATGTTTGGGTTTGCTCACAGAGATTTGTTGAACGTCAATACCTCCCAACGATCCTGTGGTCGGCAAGGGTCACCATACATGGGTCAATGTTGGAAGCTTGGGAGGAAGTAGAATGTTTGGTTTTGTTCACATCGGTTTTTCAACTTTTTTGGAAAAAATCTCTGTAGGACCTTTCTGACCCTTCCGTTTTCTCAGGTTACGTACATGTCCGTTGGGCAACGGCAGGACCTGAACACGTAAACGAGAAGCAGATGTGTGGCCGACCATTAAGGTGACATCTAGTGGGCTGCAGGCCATTGCTGGTTTGTTACGGAACATTTGCTTTGTTGTAATAAATAGACAGATTGGGGTGGAGGCATTCAGTGTACTGTGGGGTTTAAAAAGCTCAGATCTAAGTTGGACTTTGGATGGGTATTAGATTTTTATTATACTGAAAACGTTTTTCAGAAGAAAACCCACAGAAGGAATTAGCCCCAGTTTCCTAGGGGGATTAAAGTGAGGAGAGATGGCAGTGCCTTCCTGTGTCATAGGAGTATTATAGAGAGGAGAGATGGCAGTGTCCACCTGTGTCATGGGGGTATTATAGAGAGGAGAAATGGTAGTACCCACCTGTGTCATTGGGGTATTATAGAGCGGAGAGATGGTAGTGCCCATCTGTGCCATAGGGGTATTATAAAAAGGAGAGATGGCAGTGCCTACCTGTGACATGGGGTATTATAGAGAAGAGAGAAGGCAGTGCCCACCTGTATCATATGGGTATTATAGACAGGAGAGATGGCAGTGCCGACCTGTGACATAGTGGTATTATAGAGAGGAGAGATGGCAGCGCCGACCTATATCATAAGGGTATTATGGGGAGGAGAGATGGCTGTGCCCACCTGTGACATGGGGTATTATAGAGAAGAGAGAAGGCAGTTCCCACCTGTATCATATGGGTATTATAGACAGGAGAGATGGCAGTGCCGACCTGTGACATAGTGGTATTATAGAGAGGAGAGATGGCAGCGCCGACCTATATCATAAGGGTATTATGGGGAGGAGAGATGGCTGTGCCCACCTGTGACATAGAAGTACTACAGAGAGGAGAAATGGCAGTGTCTGCCTGTGCAATAAGAGTAATATACAGAGGAGAGATGGCAGTACCTACCTCTGCCAAAAGAGTATTATAAAGAGGCAGTACCCACCTGTGCCATAGGCATAATATACAGAGGAGAGATGGCAGTGCGTACCTGTGCCATAGGGGTATTACAGAGAAGAGAGATGGCAGTGCCTTCCTGTTCCATAGGGGTATTACAGAGAATAGAGATGGCAGTGCCTTCCTGGGCCATATGAGTATTACAGAGAGAGGAGATGGCAGTGCCTACCTGTGACCTAGGAGTATTACAGAGAAAAGAGATGGCAGTGCCCACCTCAGCCACCTGTGACATAGGGGTATTATAGAGAGGAGAGAGGGCAGAGCCCACCTGTGCCCTAGGGGGCTTTTGGAGAGTTGAGATGGCAGTGCCTACCTATACCATAGGAGTATTATAGAGAGGAGAGGTAGCCGTGCCCACCTGTGCCATAGGAGTAATATAAAGAGAAGAGATGGCAGTGCCCACCTGTGCCATAGGGGGATTATAGAGGGGAGAGATGGCAGTGCCCACCTGTGTCATAGGGTTATTATAGAGAGGAGAGGTGGCAGTGCCTACCTGTGTCAAAAGGAGATTAAGGAGAGGAGAGAATGAAGGGCATACCTGTGTCATAGGGGAATTTTAGAGAGGAGAGATGGCAGTGCCAACCTGTGCCACTGGAAAAAAACATACAAAGGAGAGATAGCAGTGCCTGCCTGAGACATAGGGGTATTATAGAAAGGAGAGATGGCAGCGTCTACCTATACCATAGGGGTATTATGGAGAGCAGAGATGGCAGTGCCCACCTGTGACATATAGGTAATATGGAGTGGAGAGATGGCAGTGCCCACCTGTGACATATAGGTAATATGGAAAGGAGAGATGGCAGTCACCATCGCTGACAAAGGCACAGGTTTTGGGCATATGACACACTGGCACACATAATTCATGTGGGAGAAAATGTGACAATTTAATGGCAAAAGACTTTCCCCTTTTCCCTAATTCAGAGATACCCATCATTGTTTTTTATTACTTGCTGTCCTTCTCTGTAACATGAAAAGGAAATAGAAGTGATCCTTTTTTATTGGCTAACGGAATTCATTAGCGGATGTTTGTTTCCTTAGATGTGGAATAATAAAATGACCCATAAAACCTAAAACAATTCATAAAACGTCTTTTCCTCTTTGTACTGATTTCAGGTGGATGTTTTTTAGTGCAGGGAAATGTCAGGCCCCGTTATTTATTTGTATGTATTTGTTTATTTGTTTGTTTATTTTTGTTGTCTGTTGTCCCTCTGGGGAGATTTTGTGTCCCTGCCCTGGAGATGGAACAGGAAAAAAGAGGAAATCTTTTCAAAGCAAAATTGAATTACCATCTAAAGCTGACATACATTATTATTATTATTATTATTATTATTACACAGGAATTATATTATTATGATTACTTTTAATAGTATACAGGATTTATATTATTATTATACAGGATTTATATTATTATTATTATTATTATTATACAGGATTTATATTATTATTATTTTTTATACTGTATTTTTATTATTATTATTATACAGATTTATTATTATTATTATACAGGATTTATATTATTATTATAATACAGATTTTTTTTTATTATTATTATAATACAGAATTTTTATTATTATTATTCTACAGGAATTATATTATTATGATTATTATTATTTTTAATATTATACAGGATTTATATTATTATTATTATTATTATTGTTATTATTATACAGAATTTATATTATTATTATTATTATAATACAGGATTTATATTATTATTATTATTATTATATAGGATTTATATTATTATTGTTATTATACAGAATTTCTATAGCGTCAACAATTTGCGAATCGCTTAACAACCTAAACAATTGTAATTGTACAATTATAATACAATCCAATACAAGAGGGTTACGAGGGCACTGCCCATAAGAGCTTACAATCTAATTGGGAGTGGCAAGGTAATAACTGTGGGGGATGAGCTGGTTGAAGAGCTAAAAGTTCAGTTGTTAGTTGAATTTCATTCAAAATTTTTCATTCGAAGAACGTTCGTTCGATTTCCTAATCGTTTCTGGGGCCAAATCGGCGTTTGTTTTCGAACGCAGTGAAGAAGCAGGATGGCATTTTTTTTTCTCGAACGAATTTCCAGCACTGCATGTGGTTTTCCGTTCGGGAAAATACATTCTTTCCAAAATCTAATGCTAAAATCAAACAAGACTTTGAAGTACTTTTGAACGATGTTTGTCGGATCATCGAATGTGCTGAGGATTTTCATACGAATGTTTCTTTAACAATATACTAGCTTATGGCCAACGTAACCCCTTAGAGCCAGCGCCTCCCGGCCCTTTATGGGGTTTCTGATTCCAGGAGGCAGGGCGGGGATTATGGTCATGTGACCGCCGGGATTGGCTTTCACGCCGGTCAAATGATCGGAAAGCTCCTGATCGATCGGGAGCCTCTTGTTAGCCGCCGGTAACTGTGGCGGGCGCTTGCTTTTGGCTCAGCAGTGGAATGCAAATACGCGTCCGCTCGGCACCGAGGCCCAACCGCCGAGAGGCCACATATTTGCGTGAAGGGGTTGGGGGCCACCATACACATTACAATCGTTCTACAACCAACTTTAGATTTACCAAAACTTTGCACCTACCTAACCTATCCGATCAATTTGTATCCAATCAGGTCAGTTCCTGTATTAAGTAGTTGTTGGTATATAAGAGATCGCAGAATCAGATTGTGAGTTGTGGGGTGATCGTTGAAGAGCCGTCACAGGAGCCGATGTCCCCAGGTGATACACAGAGATTGAACAAATCCTCTTACATAATTTGCACTTGTCTATCTGCAGCCCTCCCCTCTTCTACATCTGTTGAAAGTGCTGAATAAAGCTTGTCTGAGAGTTCAGAAAAAAAGGGGGGCGGAGAGCTGAAGTTATACACTGCGGAGCTCAGTGAGGAGAACTCTGAGAGCTGTTTGGAGCAAAGAGACCCCCCCCCCCCCCCCCAAACACACAGGAACAGAGCCGAGGCTATAAATCACTGGCTGTGTGCTGGAGATCCCTCTCCGTCACCATTTTTCTCTTGGTGTCAGGAAAACTTGTCAGAAATGACTTATGCGGATAGCAGAGGAAGGAGGCAGCAGATAGAAATGACACTTAGTGCTCTTGACTGAAACAAGTACACACTATAGAATAGTGGTCTCCAAACTGTGGCCCTTTGCTTGCCTTTATCCGGCCCTTGAGGTACTATTCCTCCTACTGACCCCAACAATGGGGCACTATTCTTCCCACTAATACCAATGATGGGCACGCTTCCGCCAATATTTCTCCAAATGGCATCAATGATGGGGCACTATTCCTCTCACTGATACCAATGATGGGGCACTATTCCTCCCACTGACACCAATGATGGGGCGCTATTCCTCCCACCGATACCAATGACGGGGCACTATTCCTCTCACTGATACCAATGATGGGGCACTATTCCTCCCACTGTCACCAATCATGGGGCGCTATTCCTCCCACCGATACCAATGATGGGGCACTAATCCTCCCACTGACATGGCCACTTATTAAATTAGAAAAAAAGAGGTTTAACCTTAAGAGGGTTCTTTACTGTAAGAGCGGCAAGGATGTGGAATTCCCTTCCACAGGCGGTGGTCTCAGCGGGGAGCATCGATCGTTTCAAGAAGCTATTAGATAATCACCTGAATGACCGCAACATACAGGGATATACAATGTAATACTGACATATAATCACACACATAGGTTGGACTTGTGTCTTTTTTCAACCTCACCTAATATGTAACTATGTATTAATGATGGGGCACTATTCCTCCCGCTGACACCAATGATGGGGCACTATTCCTCCCGCTGACACCAATGATGGGGCACTATTCCTCCCACTGACACCAATGATGGGGCACTATTCCTCCCACTGACACCACTGATGGCGCACTATTACTACCACTGATACCAATGATAGGGCACTATTCCTCCCACCGATACCAATGATGGGGCACTATTCCTCCCACTGACACCAATGATGGGGCACTATTCCTCCCACTGACACCAATGATGGGGCACTATTCCTCCCACTGACACCAATGATGGGGCACTATTCCTCCCACCGTTACCAATGATGGGGCACTATTCCTCCCACCGATACCAATGATGGGGCACTATTCCTCCCACTGACACCAATGATGGGGCACTATTCCTCCCACTGACACCACTGATGGCGCACTATTACTACCACTGATACCAATGATAGGGCACTATTCCTCCCACCGATACCAATGATGGGGCACTATTCCTCCCACTGACACCAATGATGGGGCACTATTCCTCCCATTGATACCAATGATGGGGCACTATTCCTCCCTCTGTTACCAATGATGGGGCACTATTCTTCCCACTGATACCAATGATGGAGCACTATTCCTCCCACCGATACCAATGATGGGGCACTATTCCTCCCACTGACACCAATGATGGGGCACTATTCCTCCCACTGACACCAATGATGGGGCACTATTCCTCCCACTGACACCAATGATGGGGCACTATTCCTCCCACCGTTACCAATGATGGGGCACTATTCCTCCCACCGATACCAATGATGGGGCACTATTCCTCCCACTGACACCAATGATGGGGCACTATTCCTCCCTCTGTTACCAATGATGGGGCACTATTCCTCCCACTGACACCAATGATGGGGCACTATTCCTCCCTCTGTTACCAATGATGGGGCACTAATCCTCCCACTGATACCAATGATGGGGCACTAATCCTCCCACTGACACCAATGATGGGGCACTATTCCTCCCACTGATACCAATGATGGGGCACTAATCCTCCCACTGACACCAATGATGGGGCACTAATCCTCCCACTGACACCAATGATGGGGCACTATTCCTCCCACTGACACCAATGATGGGGCATTATTCCTCCCACTGACACCAATGATGGGGCACTATTCCTCCCACTGACACCAATGATGGGGCACTATTCCTCCTGCTAAAGATGTGGCATTGTTTCCTCCCACTGACACCAGGACATTTTCTACTCACACTGGCCACAGTCTGCCCCCCCTAAACTCTGAAGACAATAATCTGGCCCTTTGTTTAGAAAGTTTGCAGACCCCGGATATAGAGGGATATGTTTTGTTCATATTTCATGTCTGAGGTTTACAACCACTTTAAGCAATAGAAACGCCTAACCGCGCAGCAGATGACAGGTGAGATAAAGCGATGTTGTTTGCCAGATTGTTATCACACTTGACATTACCTGGAAAAAATAAAGACTGCTGTGTTGCAGTACAGGAAGCAGCATCTGCACATGTAATGAGCAAACACAGCCCCTCCCCCCGACACAGCCCCTCCCCCCCCCCCGACTTTATACATAAAAAAATAATAGACGATCATTTGGAACATTGATACAATTGTTTCACATTTAATCCAACCACATTAAAAAGACTACACATAGGTTAAGCTCATTCATTATACATTTTGCGTCACCAGCCCTGCAAACACAATGTCTATAGACTCGGCAGCGAAGCTGACAATCAAGGATGGACTCGTTTTGCAGACCACAAGCAGCTGACAATGACGGTGTTTACTGACGAGGAGCCGAGCCAGATAAATACCTCCCAACAATTCATCGCTGAGCCCCGGGGCGAGGTTCGCGTATGAATGTGTCGCAATAAAAGGTGACACCGGCTGAAGTGTGGCCTTTGTGTCCCGGAGACAATGGATGGGTAATCGCTAGCAACAACGTATCACTTCCAGCCTAATAAAGTCAGATTTCCCGAATTCCTGGGTGATATTTACCTCGCTTAACACCGGAGAAACGCTTCTTTAAAAAAAAAGAATAAATAAATAATATAAATGATATATTATATAATTATAAAATATATATATATATATATATATATATATATATATATATATATATATATATATATATATATATATATATTTTTTTTTTTTTTATATAATATATATTGTAAAAAATTATAATTATATATATATATATATATATATATATATATATATATATATATATATATATATATAATTTCATTTTTATTTTTTATTTTTTTTTATTTTATTTTTTTTAAAGAAGCAGAGTCCCAGTTCTCCGGAATCCTGTAAAACACATACAACTTAATACGTATATTTAAAGCGTACCCCATTAAAGTTAGGGGCAATTTCTGAAGAATGTTTCAGTCCAGGTGTACAGTGATCTTTGTATGATGACAGGATTACCTTTTGTATGATTTGCTGGTATGTGAGAGTTTCCTGACGAGTGCTGCAGGCAATGGTGACACAATCACAGCTCCATATCTACAGAGTCGGGTCAGAAAAGTCGGTCGGTTCCCACAAATCCCATTATAGCCTCAACCACCGGGCCACGGCCTCCCCGCCTCTCGGGCCCCCAGCCAGCTGTAGATCCCTAAAACCTACCACAGTGTCTCCCAGCTCCCATAGTGCCCCAACCCTCCTATAATTGCCCACAGTGCCCCTCAACTTTCTCTCCCCCCCTCCAACCCAAGTGCCTCCTTATAGCCCTTAGTCCCCAAGGTGCCCTCCCCCAACCTTCCACAGTACCCCCCAGCTCTCATAGGGTCTCAACCCTCTATAATTGCCCACAGTACTCCCTCAACTTTCTCCCCCACACCCCGGTGCCCCAGGCCCTCTGATAGCCTTTAGTCCCCAAAGTGCCCCCCCCAACCTCCCATAGTACCCCCTAGCTCTCATAGGGTCCCAACCCTCCTACAGTACCTCCCAACTTTCTCCCCCACACCCCAGTGCCCCAGGCCCTCTGAGAGCCTTTAGTCCCCAAAGTGCCCCCCCCAACCTCCCATAGTGCCTCTTAAATTGCCCTCTAGCCTCTATCCCCCCCATAGTGCCATCAATCCAACAGTGTCCCAGAGTGCATCCCACAGTGCCCCCTAGCCCCCCAAATGCCCTATAGTCTCCCACAGTGCCACCAGTCCATTAGTGTCCCACAGTGCCCCCTAGCCCCCCAAATGCCCTATAGTCTCCCACAGTGCCACCAGTCCATTAGTGTCCCACAGTGCCTCCTAGCCTCCCATTCCGCGCCCCCCCCACCACCACCAATCCCTTAGTGCCGCAGGTCACCTGAGAGCCCTTAGTGCCCCCCAACCTCCCACAGTTCCACCCAGCCTCCTAAAGTGTCCTCCAGCCTCTACCACCCCCCCCCCCCCTCATAGTGCCATCTAACCAAAAATGCCCTAGATTGCTTCCCAATTTCCCACAGTGCCCCCCCCCCCAACCTCCCACATTGCCACCCAACCTCCTAAAGTGTCCTCCAGTCTCTACCCCCCCCCCATAGTGCCATCAATCCAACAATGCCCTAGATTGCCTCTCAACCTCCCACGGTGCCCCCTTAAAGCTCCCAGTTCCCACAGTACCACCCAGCCTGCTGCAGAGTCTCCAGACCCCACAGTACCACCTATCCAACAGTGTCCCACAGTGCCTCACAGCCTCCAAACCAGCGCCCCTCCCCCAGTGCACCCAGGCTCCCTGAGTGCCCCCGACCTCCCAAAGTATCCTCTATCCTGATGCAGAGCCCCCCCCCTCATAGTGCCACCAATCCAACAGAGCCCTCTGCGGTGTTCTCAGGTCTCCCACAGTGCCCCTGCAAAGTCCCCAGCCCCCTCCAGAGACCAATTACCCCACAGTTGCCCCCAGTCCCCTCCAGAAATATGCACTTTATTTCTCCCAGATCTGTGCAGTAATCCAGTGTCATGAGGCTTCCTGTAATAAAGACCGCTCACTGCTGCTCTCTCTCCTTGTGCAGGGGGACTGGTCTTGTCCCCTCCCCTTCTTGTAGTGGGTGGAGCCTGCTGAGCCCCTCCCATAGCTCTCCTCTCTCTCCTTGTGCAGGGTGCCTGGTCTTGTGTCCGCCCCCTCCTGTAGTGGGTGGAGTCTGCTGGGCCCCTCCCACAGCTCTTTTCTTTTTCCTTCTGCAGAGTGACTGGTCTTGTCTCCGCCCCCCCCCCCCCCCCCCCCTGCAGTTTTCTGTAGTGGGTGGAGCCTCAGCTCTCTGCACAGGCTCTGCACAGCCCAGTGATGATGCCACTGCTATGTTTACAAGGTAATATCTGGGTTTGTAAAAGGCATTTGGTGCTCACAGAGTGGATTTCTATCCTTTGTGACCTTCGGGGAATATAATTAAATTTAAAGTTTTTATGGACGGAGTTGAGCTTTAATTAACACTTGTGGGGGATGGGGGGGTGGGGGGGCAGATCTTCACCACCATTCCAATTGTACAAATCCTCTTCCTCTCCTCACATCCTGACAGTTCATGTCCCCCATGCACAAGGATCACAGGTGACGTCGTTGGCATTCTTCTGTGAAGCAGCTACATAAATTAGCACAGCTGTGCCGCTACCTGGACATCTGCAAACCGTCCCCAGCAAACAGATGGCTTAGGCCTTCCATCAGCCTTTCATTGCCAGAGCAATTATTGTGTTCTTTGTACAGGTTTAAAAATCATTTTAGTCCTGAAGGTTAGTTAAAACCCCCGCCAAATATTAAATATTTCTGAAAGCAGAGACCCTGGAGAATAAAATGACGGTCATTCCAATTTTTTTATTTATTTTTTTTTTTGGCCACACAATATTTTCACAACAGTTTATCAAGCCCAAAATTTCAGTAAAAATTACAATAAAAATAAATTTTAGGGCACAGCAATGCAATCTATTGCCCAATTATTTGTTAGATTATAAAAGATGAGGTTGTGCCGAGTAAATAGATACCCAACATGTCCATCCTTAAAATTGTCCACAAGATATGGTACCCCAAAATTTTCCATAGGTGACGCTTTAAAATCCCTTACAGGTCATCCCTTTAGAGGTAAAGAGTAACTCCACTTTTGTTGAGATCTCTGTACATTGCAGGGATTGTAACTTTGTAGCAGATTCCGACCTTTTGTTATTCTGTATAAATCCCTGTGTGTGTCTCTGTGTCCATGTGGGAAAGTGAATCTAATGGGCGTGGTTTCACAATTATCAATCGGCTGCTGCACCTGCAGGGCTCTAATGAGGAAAGCTGCAGGGACTGCATCCCTTTTAGATGTGATTACCTTACCCTTTGGGAGGATCTCCCCAAAAATGACATTTGTGTTGCAGGGGATGCCCAAAATATGACTTGTATCTTAGTGCAGACTTCTGGGAAAATCAGTGAGCCAATCACACAAGCAGAAAATGACATATCTGGGGGGCGTTCTGTATATCATCTGTGTGCAGGGCGCCTCCAGGTAGCCATATTGCATTTCTGGGGGCGGGGGCGTTCTGCATGCCATCCGTGTACAGAGCGCCTCCAGGTGGCCATATTGCATTTCTGGGGGGGCGTTCTGTATACCGTCTGTGTACAGAGCGCCTCCAGGTGGCCATATTGGAGTTACCATAGGCGTGCGCAGGGGGTGTGCACTATGTGCGGTGGCCCCCCCCCCTTCGCTCCGCAGTGCTGCTGGCTCCACCCCCTCTCCATTCTCCCCGGCTGCTGTGGGGGGAAAGAAAATGTTTACTTTCATTGTAATAGGAATAAAAGTGATCAAAAGTATAGCATTAGTCCTCCTCTGTAACTCTAAACTGATAACCTGTAAAAAATTTTAAAGATTTTTTATTACCGAAGTTTTTGCGTCATTCCACGAGCGGGCGCAATTTTAAAGCAAGACATGTTTGGTATCTATTTACTCGGCGTAACATCATCTTTCACATTATACAAAAAAAATTGAGGTAAATATTGTGTTTTGCTTTTTTTTTTAACTCATGAAAGTTTTTTTTTTTTTTATGCGTTTGAAAAATTGCTGCGCAAATACCGTGTGACATAAAAAATTGCAACGACCGCCATTTTATTCCCTAGGGTCTCTTGGAAAAAAAAAAAAAAAAAACATATATAATGTTTTGGGGTTCTGAGTAATTTTCTAGCAAAACAATTATGATTTTCACATGTAGGAGAGGAGTGCCAGAATTGGCCTGGTATGGAAACGGTTAAAATAAAAGTTACACCCCAGCACTTTTATAAAAAAAAAAAAAAAGTTCTGAGCCCCCCCCCCTTTCCCCATGTAATATGCTGATATGCATGTAAACACACCTGTGTGAAAATGCCATTTGGGCTACAGATGTTACACAGGGGGGCAGTAGAGGCTTTTAAAGCATTGCCTATGAAAAATGTTGGGTATCCAAGTTTGTCGCCAATCGCGTGAGCACACACAATTCTACAACTCGACCTGTTTGGTATCTAATTGCTCGGCAGAACCTTATCTATTATATTTTACCAAAAACCCAGTAATATATTGTGCTTCTGTGCATTGTGTATATTATTTTACTGAATGTTTGCGCTAACATGGTAGGATTTTAAAAAAAATTGGAACTACCACCATTTTATTCTCCGAGGTCTCTGCACTCAGAAGATATACAATGTTTTGAGGGGGGTTTAATACATCTTCATGATTTTTTATACCTGCATGCAAAAAAAACGCCCACTGTGAGGAAGATAGCGGTGGCTGTGGTCCAGACAGGACTGTTGCTTGGTCTGGGTCCGGACCACGGTCCACCATTCAGTAAATCAAATAAATTAGAACTACCACCATTTTATTCTCCAGGGTCTCTGCATTCAAAAGATATACAATGTTTTGAGGGGGGTGTAATACATCTTCATGATTTTCACTGTGAGGAAGATAGCGGGGGATGTGGTCCAGACAGAACTGTTGTATGGTCCGGGTCCGGACCACGGTCCACCATTCAGTGAATAATAAAATTGGAACTACCACCATTTTATTCTCAAGGGTCTCTGTGTTCAGAAGATATAAGTTTTGGGGGTTTTAATTAATCTTCAGGCCTAAGATGATTTTTTTTATGCCTGCGTGCAAAAAAAAAAAACGCCCACTGTAAGGAAGATAGCGGTGGTTGTGGTCTGGACAGGACTGTCGCTCGGTCCAGTCCACCATTCAGTAAATCAAAAAATTGAAACTACCACCATTTTATTCTCGGGGGTCTCTGCATTCAGAATGTTTTTTCATACAATGTTTTGAAGGGGATTTAATACATCTTCATGATTTTTTATACCTGCATGTAAAAAAACGCCCACTGTGAGGAACATAGCGGTGGCTGTGGTCCAGACAGGACTGTTGCTTGGTCCGGGTCCGGACCATGGTCCACCATTCAGTAAATCAAAAAAATTGGAACTACCACCATTTTATTCTCCGGGGTCTCTGCATTCAAAAGATATACAATGTTTTGAGGGGGGTTTAATACATCTTCATGATTTTCACTGTGAGGAAGATAGTGGTGGCTGTGGTCCAGACAGGACTGTTGCTTGGTCCGGGTCCGGACCACGGTCCACCATTCAGTAAATCAAAAAAATTGGAACTACCACCATTTTATTCTCCAGGGTCTCTGCGTTCAGAAGATATTCGTTTTGGGGGTTTTAATTTGTCTTCAGGCCTAAGATGATTTTTTTATGGCTGCGTGCAAAAAAAAAAACGCCCACCGTAAGAAAGATAGCGGTGGCTGTGGTCTGGAAAGGACCGTCGCTCATTCAGAGTCTGGACCGGGGTCTGCCATTTAGTGAATCAAAAAATTGGAACTACCACCATTTTATTCTCCGGGGTCTCTGCATTCAGAAGATATACTAAGTTTTGAGGGGGGGGTTTAATCCGTCTTCATGATTTTTTATACCTGCGTGAGAAAAAAAAAAGGCCCACTGTGAGGAAGATAGCGGTGGCTGTGGTCCAGACAGGACTGTTGCTTGGTCCGGGTCCGGACCACGGTCCACCATTCAGTAAATCAAAAAAATTGGAACTACCACCATTTTATTCTCCGGGGTCTCTGCATTCAAAAGATATACAATGTTTTGAGGGGGGTTTAATACATCTTCATGATTTTCACTGTGAGGAAGATAGCGGGGGATGTGGTCCAGACAGAACTGTTGCTTGGTCCGGACCACGGTCCACCATTCAGTAAATCAAAAAAATTGGAACTACCACCATTTTATTCTCCAGGGTCTCTGCGTTCAGAAGATATTCGTTTTGGGGGTTTTAAAACGTCTTCAGGCCTAAAATGATTTTTTTCTACCTGCGTGCAAAAAAAAAAAAAACTGCCAAAACTGCTCAGGGGTGTAAAGGGCACCTGTCCTGACTTGGACCTCAGGACCCTCTTATGCCCCCCCAGGACAGGGCTGGACACGCACGCTTGGTGATCGGTGTTTGCGCATTTATGGAGTGGAATTTCTCCTTTGCCCTGCAGCCATTGCTTGGATCGGAGGCACTTGAGGAAGTGTATAGACAGCACTTCACGGGGTCATGACACTGTCTGTATGTCTATTATGGGGAATTCCGGATTATGAAGGACCGGGTCTCGGACAATGGAGCTCAGAGGAGGCAATTGTGTGCAAATCCTGAGCCTTGTGCTGACAACAGGAGGACCTCTGCCTGGTGTCTAACGTTCCTTCCTCGGTATTTAATCGCCCGCTGTCAGCACATCCAACCTGTTTGCTTTTCTCACCTCAAAGTCGCAATTACGGCCTTAACCGCTCCGCCCTGACATGGGAAATTAAAGGGGCCCTCTGACTCTGCTCTCTGTCACCATTTATTGCTGACTCTGCAATCTTGTACAGTTTTCCATTTTTTATTCAGCTGTCAGTCTTGTGCGGCTTTTGGATTCAGTTTTTAATTTCAACGCAGCACTGAAATGTGGGTCTTCGTTGCCCAGTGATAACGTGATATTCTTTGTCTATGCTCCAGTTTGGTCACGTGACCGCTGCCCCTAGGTTTCCTGTCTCAGGGTGGCTCCTTTCTCTTGCAGCATCCTGTGGGGGGGTCACCCTTGCATGCAGGGCCTAGAGTTGTGTCTCTCTTTTTACGCTGTGTGCATCAATAGAAACACACAGCCCCCCTGGCCCAGGATGGCAAGGCACTCCCCAGCATCTTACTCTTCCTCCTACCTGCTGCTCTCTGTAAACTAGCAGACTGCACTGTCCACTCTTAAAGGGATATTACACTCTGTTTCTATTAAGCACTTTCAGCAGCTTATTTAATCCCTTACTAAGTATGCAGCTTTATTTTATCTTTTAAGCCACGCCTATGATCTAGGTTAAGCCGGTCACATGACCTCTGTCCCAGGTCTCCTGTCTCAGTTAGGCTCCTTTCTCTTGCAGCGTCCTATGGGGTCACCCTTGTATGCAGGGTCTAGAGTTGCGTCTCCCTACACTGTGTGCATCAATAGACACACATAGCCTAAGATGGCAAGGCACCCACCCCTGCTCCTCCCTCTTCCTCTACCTGCTAACGTCTTCAAACCTACAGACTGACTACAGACTGCACTGTCCACTCTTAAAGGGATATTACACCCTCAGTTACCATTAAGCACTTCCAGCAGCTGATTTTTTTTTTACTTTATGAGTATGCAGATTCTTTCTCTTTAATTTATGTCTATGTTCCAGTTTAGGCTGGTCCCGTGACTGCTGCCCCAGGTCTCCTGTCTCAGGGTGGCCCCTTCATCTTGCGGCATCCTATAGGGCCACCCTTGCAATGCGGGGACTGGAGCTGTGTCTTCCTACACCGTGTGCATCAATAGAAACCCACAGCCCCATAGCCTAGGATGGCAATGCAATCCTGCTCATCTCTTCTCCTCCCCTCACCAAACTGAGAGACTGCCTGGAGACTGCATTGTCCACTTTCCTGCGAAGACTGGGAAGTTCAGGGAAGCAGCACTGGGAGAGCAGGAGCCAGTTTAAAACTGGAAGCACCAGGCAGGGGAGGAGAATTTTTACCAAATAGTTTACGGGGGGATGTTTATTTTATTGTGCTCAATGTGTTAAGCGATAAAATTGAGGGTTCACTACTACTTTAAGCTGGCCATACACCGAACGTTTTCGCAGAACTTCGCGAAAATGGTCACAGCATTCGATGGTGCCATTACGGACTCAACAAATGTCATATGAAAACCCTGAAAAATGTTTGAATACAATGCCTGTGCTTCAAAATTATATGTCCTTTTGGATTGGAAGTGCGGGAAGTAGAATTCGGTCCAAGCTGGTAAAACCAGGCCTTTACCTAAAAAAAAAAAAAAAAAATGGACCATTCTAAAAACACATTTTTTCGAACTAAATTAGACTGGTGTATGAAGCTCTAGCATGCGCAAGCCAGGAGTGACAGGTTCTCTTTAAACCCTAACCCTAGGTTTTGTGTTACTTTAAACAGTTAGGTCGGGCCAAGCTGGCCAAAACGAATTTTTTACAGTAGCACAAAACCTGGCGGTAAGACTTTAAAAAGAGAACCTGTCACAGCTGGTTTATGCAATCTAGAACTCTATATATCGGTAGTGCAGTAGTGTCCTGCCTGGGCCAAGCTGGCCAAACAAACTATTTAACCACTTCAGCCCCGGAAGAATTTACCCCCTTCCTGACCAGAGCACTTTTTGCGATTTAGCACTGCGTTGCTTTAACTGACAATTGCGCGGTCGTGCAACGTGGTTCCCAAACAAAATTGGCGTCCTTCTTTTCCCCACAAATAGAGCTTTCTTATGGTGGTATTTGATTGCCTCTGCGGTTTTTATTTTTTGCGCTATAAACAAAAAAATAGTGTCAATTTTGAAAAAAACGCAGTATTTTTTACTTTTTGCTATAATAAATATCCCCAAAAAATATTTAAAAAAACATTTTTTTCATCAGTTTAGGCCGATACATATTCTTCTACATATTTTTGGTTAAAAAAAAATCGCAATAAGCGTTTATTGATTGGTTTGCGCAAAAGTTATAGCGTTTACAAAATAGGGGATAGTTTTATGGCATTTTTATTATTAATTTTTTTTTTTACTAGTAATGGCGGCGATCTGCGATTTTTATCATGACTGCGACATTATGGCGGACACATCGGACATTTTTGACACATTTTTGGGACCATTGTCATTTATAGAGCAGGACGGGGAGATGCTTGTTCACATTAGCATCTCCCCGTTCGTCCTCTATGTGAGGCGATCGCGGGTATCCCCGCAGCGAACGAGTCCGTGGGACCCGCGACCCGACTCACGGAGCTCCCGGCCGGCGTGCACGCAATGGCACGGCGGCAAATTTAAAGGGACGTACGGGTACGCCCCATTTGCCCAGCCCTGCTATTCTGCCAACGTACATCGGCGTGCGCCGGTCGGGAACCGGTTAAGGTAACGCAAAACCCGGAGTTAGGCTGGAGTTAGGAGTTAGGCTGGCCATATACATGGGTAGAATTTTCTTTCAAAAATCTTATCTAAGAATTTTCGTTTTGTATTTGCAGCAACAGCCGATTTCCGTGCAGCAATCGAATTTGAGTAATCGGACATGTTGGAAATTTTTTGAAAAAAACTAACGATTTTCTAATCAATGATGGGAGAATCGTGTGAGAAATGTAATCGAAGAAGAAATGCGCACGTGCAAGAAAAGAAAAATTCCCGGACAGAAAAGAAGATTCCTAGCCAAGAAAATTCTTTTCTGTAGCAACATGGAGGTGAAACTGAAGGCTCGGTTGGTCGAATTTTCGAAAAATCAATGGTGGCGCCATCGGATCGCAAAACGCACTAATTTTCTGATTTTCAAAAGAAAATTCTTTCGAAATTTCGACCGTGTATGGCCAGCCTTGGGCTTTAGTGCTCCTATTCCATGGAAGGTGCGCGGATTTGCATTTGGCAATGAGTCTGAGGAGAGGAGAGCAGAGGGGCGAGTGGCGTGTGCGTGCTTAAATTGGAACACTTGAGATAAAAGCTGCCTCGTAGGTAACAGATGGTGGTAAATATTACACCGGCGAATACCAGATCTGGAGACAGGTACCTGGCAACCCGCCCCGTGAACCTGCACCCCTTTCCCTCATGATATTTGTGGTATAAATAAAGATTTTATAGTTGTGTTGGCGAATACCATGATGCTGATGTTAGCGGTAAACGTGTGAAGAGATATTTATTGCTCAAAAGAACAAAGAGCAGGAACCATATAACCTTATGACTGTTTTGAGGATGCAGCTGGGGACATGTAGGGTGCAGGGCAGTTCAGGCTCGCTGGGACAAAATCCTGAAACAGTTAGTTATGATGAAGCACTTTCAAGCTGTGATGTCATAGGGGCACGTTTTTTGCACCATGGTTCAGCACTTAAAGGGCTGAATTATAACGGAGATACTGATATTTGCTCTCCAAATTATCTTGCGGAGACCTCTGCTTAATGCAGTATAACTGCAGAAATCCATCTTTCCTCTTCAGTTGTCCAATTTCCTCCTCAGTTGTCCCTCTTTCCTCTTCCTTTGTCCACCTTTTCTCCTCAGCTGTCCATCGCTCCCTCTTGGTTGTCCCTCTTTCTTTCACAGCTCTCCTCTTTTCTCCTCAGCTGTCCATCTTTCTTCCTTAGTTTTCCATCTTTCCACCTCAGCTGCCTCTCCTTCTTCTTCCTCAGTTGTCCCTCTTTGCTCCTCAGTTGTTCATCTCACCTCCTCGGATGTCCCTCTTTTCTCCTCAGTTGTCTACCTTACCTCCCTAGTTGTACCTCTTTGCTCCTCACTTGTTCATACTACCTCCTTAGATGCACCTCTTTTCTATTATGTTGTCTATCATACCTCCTCAGTTGTCCCTCGTTGCTCCTCGGTTGTCCATCTTACCTTCTTAGTTGTCCACCTTTCCTCCTCAGTTGTTCCTCTTTGCTCCTCAGTTGTTCATCTCACCTCCTCAGATGTCCCTCTTTTCTTCTCTGTTGTCTATCTTACCTCCCTAGTTATTCCTCGTTGCTCCTCGGTTGTCCATCTTACCTTCTTGGTTGTCCACCTTTCCTCCTCAGATGTCCCTCTTTTCTCCTATGTGGTCTACCTTACCTCCCTAGGTGTCCCTCTTTGCTCCTCACTTGTTCATACTACCTTCTTAGCTGCCCCTCTTTTCTCTTATGTTGTCTATCATACCTCCTCAGTTGTCCCTCGTTGCTCCTCGGTTGTCCATCTTACCTCCCCGGTTGTCCACCTTTCCTCCTCAGTTATTCCTCGTTGCTCCTCGGTTGTCCATCTTACCTTCTTGTCCACCTTTCCTCCTCAGTTGTCCCTCTTTGCTCCTCAGTTGTTTATCTTACCTCCTCAGATGTCCCTCTTTTCTCCTCTGTGGTCCACCTTACCTCCCTAGTTGTCCCTCTTTGTTCCTCACTTGTTCATACTACCTTCTTAGCTGCCCCTCTTTTCTCTTATGTTGTCTATCATACCTCCTCAGTTGTCCCTCGTTGCTCCTCGGTTGTCCATCTTACCTCCCCGGTTGTCCACCTTTCCTCCTCAGTTGTCCCTCTTTGCTCCTCAGTTGTTTATCTTACCTCCTCAGATGTCCCTTTTTTATTCTCTGTTGTCTACCTTATCTCCCTAGTTGTCCCTCTTTGCTCCTCACTTGTTCATCTTACCTCCTTTGATGCCCCTCTTTTTCTCTTATGTTGTCTATCATACCTCCTCAGTTGTCCCTCTTTGCTCCTCAGTTGTCCATCTTACCTCCTCAGCTGTCCCTCTTTCTTCCTCAGTTGTCCCTCTTTTCTCCTCAGTTGTCCATCTTACCTCCTCAGCTGTCCCTCTTTCTTCCTCAGTTGTCCCTCTTTTCTCCTTAGTTGTCCATCTTACCTCCTCAGCTGTCCCTCTTTCTTCCTCAGTTGTCCCTCTTTCCTCATCAGTTGTTCCTCTTTTCTCTTCATTAGTCCATCTTACCTCCTCAGTTGTCCATCTTAGAGCCTCAATTGTCCCTCTTTCCTACCTGGTTGTCCCTCTTTTCTCCTAAGCTGTCTCTCTTACCTTCTCAGTTGCCCCTCCTTATTCCTCAGTTGTCCTTCTTTTCTCCTCAGTTGCCCCTCTTTTCTCCTCAGTTGCCCCTCTTTTCTTCTCAGCTGTCCCTCTTCCCTTCTCTTTACTCCTCAGTTTTCCATCATTTCTCCAAAGTTGTCCACCTTTCCCCCTCAGTCCTCCCCCTTTTTGATCTCAGGTACCAGCCCTTAATAACAATGTTCTGTTTAATTACCAAAATTGTTATGCTACACTAAACATTTCACTCGACCCCCTAAATTATTTAATTTCTTCTTCTGAAACCCCAATTTAAATGAAAGTGGTGGGAAAAAAATTGGTTGCGGTTTTAACCAATCATTTTTTTGTCTATTCATTTTTCCTGGTCCTGGTAACTCAGGTCATTTTTGTCTGCATACTGGAGGGGGTTAAGGAGTATGTCTGTCCCCTATGAAGGGTTTTCATGGCCAGGATTTTGTCTGTAGATAAAATGACACAACGTGCACACAGGAGAGCCCCATCCATGACTCCAGCAGGCGGGCAGAACTGGAGAGCGTTGTCAGGAGATGATTGCGATAGAAGAGAGCAGCAGCTGATTGGGGCCTTCCATGTCCACCGACCCTTGAGCTCTCCATAGCTCTGTGCTGAGCATCCTCTCCAGAGTTGTTTATCCACATCGGAAATTTATGGCAGCCACTATAGGAAGCTGGACATCCTTTACTTTCTCTTGCAAACTTGCATTTTCCAGGCTCTGCTCAGTTCATTCTGCAACTTTTCCAGACACTTCCTTTAATATGAAATATACCGGATCGCACTCAGCTATTCTCTACAACAATTTTTCATGACATTGTCTGTATGACCTGATTCCCAGATTCTCTGATGGAACCTAGGGACATGCTGATACTTTGAGGGCTCATTTACACTTGCTTTGACTTTAAGCGCCTACCTCTTCGACATGTGTTTTTGATGCTTCTGTGATGCTTTTTTGAAGCTTGGAAAATTCCCTGTATGTGTATCGATTTTCAGTTTGTTTTAAAGGGGCCCAGTAGAACCTCATGTTAGTAGTACCCTCACTTAGCAGATCCCCAGCACATTTGTACCCTCGTTCAGTAGATCCCCTGCTCTGCTGATGCCCCACTCAGTAGTAACCCTCAGCTCTGTTGATCTTCCACTCAGTAGTACCCCGAGCTCTGCTGATGCCAAACTCAGTAGTAACCCTCAGCTCTGCTGATCCTCCACTCAGTGGTAACCCTAGCTCTGCAGATCCCCCACTCAGTAGTAGCCCCCAGCTCTGCTGATCCCCCACTCAGCAGTAACCCCCAGCTCAGGTGATCCTCTTGTTTGCTGATCCTCTCTCTCTGGTCCCATTTAACCTTGCACTATATTGTTCACATGCTGTGCACCACCTGTGACATTGCTAGTTTCTCCTGCTCTGATCCCCCAGCTCTGCTTAGTAGTACCCCAACTTAGCAGATCCTCAGCTCATTAGTACCCATAGGCGTGCGCACAGGTTGTGCCCAGTGTGCCTGGGCACACCTTAATCACCCCATGTGCATTAGCATTATCACTCTGTGTGCCCCTGGGAACACGCACTTCTCTTTCACTGTGCCGGCAAGGAGATCAATGGCCATATATATATGTAGACACACACTTGTGTGTTTGAGCTTTAGGGTGCACACCGTAATGCATTAGGCTGCGCACACTTATGTTAGTTCCCCTGTTCAGCAGATCCCCAGCTTATTAGTACCCTTGTTCAGCAGATCCCCTGCTCAGTAGTATTTCCAGCTCTGCTGATCCCCCACTCAGTAGTACTCCCCCCTTTGCTGATCCAAGCTCAGTAGTAACCCTCAGCTCTGCTGATCCTCTGGTTTGTTGATCCTCCTCTCTCTTCGCTCTCCGCTTACCTCCCGCTATATTGCTCCCATGCTCCACACCACATGTGACATTGCTAGTTTCTCCTGCTCCAGTCCCTCAGCTCTGCTGATCCTTTTGCCACTCAGTCCTTTCTCTTTGGTCCCCACTCACCTTCCGCTATAGCGTTCCCATGTTGCACACTACGTGTGTCGTCTGCCTGCTGCTCCACTCCAGTCCGGACCCCGCTCACCTTCCAGCTGCTCCACGCTGCACACCAGATGTGACGTCTGCAACGGACACTCCCAGAATATATACACATCAACCGGAAGTGACTGCTGATGACGTCTTACCGGTTTACTTGTTGGTTTCTCAGTGCATCCTGGGATATCTCATACCTGCAGGTGCTGTAAGCGAGCGTTGTCATAGACTTCTATGGAGGCTTTGGAGATGTTTTGAAGCACCAAGAGAGCGACACGGGGGATCATTTTTGAAGCAAAGAAAACACAACATGTGAGCAGGACTGTAAGGTGACCATTTTATTAGTGAGATGAGCTTTGATCGGCATTCAGAGCGCTTTAAAAAAGCACCCAATTCCACATTTTGAAGCAAGTGTAAATGAGCCCTAAGGGTTTTTGTTTTGTATTCAGGAGAGAAGGGTTAGAAAATCGGTTAGGCTTAGTTCACACAGGCAGCAAAAAGAGGAGGTTGACCAGCATTTTTACAACCCCTCCCGACTGTCCACCTTCAAATTTATTTTTGAGGGCGTGTTAGGTGAGTTCATATGGCTGCGGCCATGCTGCTTTGCCATGCGGCAATTTTAACTCGGAATGTTGAGTTTGACAGGCGACACTTTCTACTAGAAACGAGTTATCGGTCTTGGAATCCAAGAGGAGCATTCATCCTCCACAGGTAGTGAGGTCAGTGACGTACAGCATTTCGAAGCCAGGAAGGCGGCTTTTATGTGTAGAAGGACTTCCAAAGCCACTCCAGATTGGAGTTGGAGATAGATCAAAGATTGGGAGCGCCACACTAGAAGAGTCCAAACATATTTTACAAAAAGTAAAAAAAACATTCCACTGGGACAGAGGAGAGGAAACTAACTAACACGAGTGAATGCGCAAAATGGGAGTGCAGGTCTGCTTTCATGTTGGGCAGCTCTCAAGTACAGAAGGGCTTTCAAAGCCACTTCAATAGGAACTGGAGAAAGATCAAAGAATCAGAAAAATGTTGCTTCCAATCTGGAGTCATCCAGCACCCAGGGCAAGGATGCTGAATTGCGCCCCTCTCCCCCACTATTACTACATGCCGTAGAATGGGTGTACCACCCTGCATCCATTTTTTGTTCCCTTTGCTTCGCTGCACCCAGGGCAACTTTTCCTCCTGCCCACGCCTTGTCCCAGCCCTGCTTTCAATATAATCATTCAGACAAGACCTGGGGGTACAGCCCCTTCATTAGGGCTCGTGTTGTGTTTGGAACAGCCAATAAATTCCTAAAATTGCGTTATGGGAATTGACATGCACACTCATCAGTTGCCTGTTGCCTATACCAACATGTCTAAGCTAAAATACTGGGATAAAAACTATTGGACTTCTTCTGGTGAGAAGATTCTAATCCTTCTCTCACAGGCCGCAATGATCCGCAGTGCATGAAAACATGCACCGTGGTGCCTTACTGTGAAGGACCTCTACACTTCCTTTCAGTCAATACATTCAACACTGTATATGCATTGGGTGCCATTCAGAATTAATTTTGACTCACCTCAACATGTCCCGTGTATGTTAATGTGCGCACATTATGTGCATCAAAAGATGCATTAACGAGCACACAGGTTTAAGTGAAGCCTTGACGTAGGAATAGTAAATATAACAAGTATAATTGTTATTATTGTCCTACACTCTGCTTGTAACATAAAAAAAGGACCACTCCTCATCAACCCCTCCTCGCCATCTCCATAACCTCTCCTACTCATCTCCATAACCATGCCTCATCTACATAATCACACCTCCTCATCTCCATAACCCTTCCTCCTCATCTCCATAACCACGCCTCCTCATCTTCTTAACCAACTGTCCTCAACTCCATAACCTTGCCTCATTTCCATTGCCCCTTCTGTTCGTCTCCATAACCCCTCCTCCCCATCTCAATAACCACTCCTCATCTCCATAACCCCTCCTCCTAAGCTATATAACCCTGCCTCATCTCCATAACCCCCACCTCTTCATCTCCATAAACCTGCCTCATCTCCATAACCCCACCTCCTCCTCATCTCCATAACCCCACCTCATCTCCATGTATCCTCCTCCTTATCTCCATAACCCCTCCTCTTCATCTCTATAACCTCACTTCATCTCCATAACTCCTCCTCTTCATGTCAATAGCCCTGCCCCATCTCTATAACCTTTCTCTTTCTCTATAGCCTCTCCTCCTGCTCCATAGCCTGTCTTCCTCATCTACATAACCTCTCTTGGACACAGTCAGAGAGCACAGGAAGTTATCAGATCACAAGATTTTTGGCAAAATCACTTGGTATCTTTTTCATCTTATCAATCAGATACAACAAAGCATCCTTTAGATTTACCTTCAACTGTGTAGTAGAAAGGCCTGCCTGATTGCATACATAGTTACATAGTTAGTAAGGTTGAATAAAGACACCAGTCCATCCAGTTCAACCTGAGTGAGTGTGGGTGCGTGTCTACAATTGTCCCTATCCCTGTACATTGTGTCTCATTAAGATGCTCCTCTATTATATATTATTTAAGGTACCCATATAGTACTGTCAATTTACGCAGCGCTCCACACATACATCGCACACTCACAACGGTCCCTACTCTCAAGGAGCCCACAATCCAAGGGTCCCCAACTCACATTCATATTGTAGGGCCAATTTTTTTGGACAGACGCCAATTAACCTACCAGCATGTCTTTGGAGTGTGGGAGGAAACTGGAGTACCCGGAGGAAACCCACGCAGGCACAGGGAGAACATGCAAATTCCAGGCAGGTAGTGTCGTGATTGGGATTCGAACCAGCGACCCTTTTTACTGTTAGGCAAGAGTGCTGCCCACTACACCACTGTGCCGCCCAAAAATGGAAAGTGTTTAGGTGTGACCTCATATTATATGGTTTTGGTAAATCCAAAGGGAAATTGTATAATGTATGGCCCGCAGTATGGCTTAGCAGGATATTTAACCAACCAAAGAGGAAGTAAATAAAAGCAGTTCCTTGTTGGGGTTTACATGCCCTTTAAGTGACACGCCGCAGGCAGATACCTTTATTAAAGTGACGTCTCTAGGACCTGGCATGTATTCATCCTCTGTCTGATGTAAAGCCCAGAGATTTAACCCCGTGTGACCCGGGTTCATATTGTTCAGAGCTTTTATTTATCTTTTTAATGCCGATAGAAACACCAACCAATTTGCTGAAAAAAGATGTTCCTTATGAAAGGCACATTAGTGTGACTGCGCCCTCAGAGGGCTATTCGGTAAGAAGGCCATTGTGCAGCATGAGAACAGAGACAAAGCCCTCCTGCTGGATCTCTTGTGTTTGTGGGTAAACTTTGACTCACGCTGGCAGAAACTAGTTTGTATTTACCAAACTCCAGCGAGGTGCAGTCATGTGTTACCAGCACTTCCCAGGTCTGAGCTGAAGGTGGCTTTAACTCTTTATTGCCGTGCGCGGCACACCCTATTGGGTGGTGAGGTTCAAGTCCCAGAGCTGAAAGAGTTACATTTTTAATTGACGGAAAGTGGACTGTTAGATGGGGAACATTGCGCTTGTAATGATCTCTCTGTATTATGGACATCTTATGTTCTGCTGCAAACCAAAGGTCACCCATTGGCATAAATAGCATAGAGCAAAGGGGACATCCCCGGGGGATTTGGGAGTTTTTGGTTTTGGTACTACTAGTACCCCTTATTGCATTGCATGTGGTCACCACAGACCAAGTAGGAGAACTGAGGGACAGTGAGATGTTCTGCAGCGGGCCCCCTTCCTGCAATGTTGGCCCCCCCACACACACACACAATGGCGGAATGCTAGGGCGGCCCTGGTAGTTCCACCACTGTTTAAATGTATTCCAGAGTTCAGCTTTAAATTTAAAAAGAAAAGAAAAATTAGGGTCATGAAAACTGAACTGCATGTTAAAGATGCCAGCACATGCACATTAAATGCCTGCTAATGTAGGTGCTATGGTGTGAATGAGACGTTGTTGTGAGGGGCATATCTACAGTCATAGGGTCAAGAAGCAACCATGGCCATTTTTATGGTGTTGCCCCCGTTTTGCAGCTAATACAGCTTCCACTCATCTGAGAAGGCTTTTCACAAGATTTTGGGGCGTGCCTGTGGGAATTAAGCCAAAAGAGCATGTGAGGTCAGGTATTGATGTTTGATGAGAAGGCCCGACTCACGGTTACCATTACAAATCATCCTAAAGTTGTTCAATATGGTTGAGTTCAGGTACTCCTGTTGGATAAGTGGACCTGGTTAACAACTGGTGTTCCAGTTCATCCCAAAAGGTGTTCAGTAGGGTTGAGGTCAGGAACTGAGGTTGAATGAAAAGACTGGGCACACAGTCTTCCCAAAGAGGCTCATTAGGGTTGAGGTCATTTGTGAGGTCAGGTACTGATATTGGATAAAAAAGACCTGGCTCACACATCCAGTCCTACCTTGGGCACTATAAAAAAAAAAGACTAGGCTCACAATGGGCGTTCCAATTCATCCCAAAGGTGTCCGGTAGGGATGAGGTCAGGGCTCTGTGCAGGACACTTGAGTTCCTCCACACCAAACTAGTCACACCATGTCTTTTATGGAACTGGAGATCTCATTCCTAAAACCAAGACCGTTAATATAGTAAATATACATTTAATCCTCAAGATGTTCAGTAGGGTTGAGGTCAGGGCTCTTAATCCCTCCACACCAAACCGGGCAAACCATGTACTTATGGAGATGTTGGTTGAGAAGACCTGACTCATTCCAACTCTTCCAAAAGTTATTCAGTAGGGATGAGGTCAGGGCTCTGTGCAGGACACGTGAATTCCTCCACACCAAACTGGTCACACCATGGCTTCCCACAAAATTCCATTCAGCCAAAGGAGCAATTGTGAGGTCAGCTACTGATGTTGGATGAGATGACCTGGCTCGCAAATGGTGTTTCAATTCATCCCAAAGGTGTTCAGTAGGTATGAGGTCAGGGCTCTGTGCAGAAAACTCCACACCAAACTGGTCACACCATGTCTTTATGGAGATGGCTTTGTACACGAGGGGGCCACAGTCATGCTGGAACAGAAAAGGGTCTTCACCAAACTGTTACCACAAGGCTGGAAGAGCACAATTGTCTACAATGTCTTTGTATGATAGAGTATTTTTTAAGAGCCTTCACTGGAGAATCCTGAACTCAATAATCTACAGGGATGTCCACATACGTTGAGCCATACAGTATATTAGTTCGGAGCATGAGGATTTTGTGGAGTCTTAGATGTAATAGTAGAGTTTTTTGGCCATGAGCCTGCAAGGTCAGGTACTGATATTGGATAAGACCTGACTTAAACCTCAGGCCTCACTCTGGACACCAAAAAAAAAAGATCTGGCTCAACATTGTCATTCCAATTCATTTCAAAGGTGGTCAGTAGGTTTGAGATCAGGACTCCTTGCAGGACACACCATTTCCTCCACGCCATGCTGGTCATCCATGTCTTGTACAAGGAACAAGGTTTTTGGAATATTGAAAGCATTATGTTTATTAGGTGACTAACTTTATATATGTTCCTAATAGTAAATAAAAAAATCTACAAAGAAACATAAATTGCCTGTGGGACTTTAGATGAGGGGCAACACATTCAATAATAACATCAATAAAGTAAAGATTTACTGGTAAATACAATTTCCAACAGATCAAAGGTAACAGACGCACTGGTCATGGATTGTCTTCATTAAACTCTCTTCTTTTTTTTGCAGGACATGGCTAGCTCAACAAACCTCTCCACCTCCTGGACATTTTGGGTTTCCATCTTGCTTCTTTCAAGTTTCCTATGTTTAACTGATGCTCAGACTCCTCCCGCAGGATGCGGAAACATCGACTCAATATATTACTATTTATGTGACCTTTCCTCTGCATGGGGTATAGTTCTAGAAGCCATTACCAGTGCTGGCATTGTGTCCTCATTCATCCTCACCATTGTCCTGTTAGCCAGCATCCCATTTATCCAGGACAAGAGGAAGAAAAGCATCCTGGGAACTCAGGTCTTCTTCCTTATCGGCACCTTTGGCCTCTTCTGTTTGGTCTTTGATATGATAGTCCAAAAATACTTCTCCACGTGCGCGTCAAGGAGGTTCCTCTTTGGCGTACTCTTTGGCATCTGCTTCTCATGTTTGTGGGCGCACGCCATTAACCTCAACTACTTGGTGAGGAGGAACTCTGGGCCGAGCGGCTGGTTAATTTTCGGCATAGCTTTGGCCCTTTCTCTCGTAGAAGTCATCATCAACACCGAGTGGCTCATTATCACCATCGTACGGACAACGGGCACCCCAGGAGTGCCATGTAACATTGAAAACCAGGATTTTGTCATGGCTCTGATTTATGTCATGTTCCTCATAGTGGCCGGGTTTGTGACCTGCTGGCCGGCGCTGTGCGGGCGATATGGCCACTGGAAGAAGCATTCGGCTTTCATCATCATCACCCTCTTCCTCTCTGCTTGCATTTGGATCGTTTGGATTGTTATGTACGTTTATGGAAACATCCAGGTTGGAAACCCAGTGTACTGGGATGACCCAACCTTGGCCATCGCTCTCGTGTCCAATGCCTGGGCCTTCATCTTCTTCTACATTATTCCCGAGATCTCTCAGCTGACCAAAGCGAACATGGAGCAGACTTTCGAAGAGGAACTCTACCCGACAAGAGGGGTGGGTTATGAAACTATCCTCAAGGAACAAGGTTCTCAGAGCATGTACGTGGAGAACAAAGCCTTTTCTATGGATGAGTCACAAGCAGGTGAGCGATCAAATTATTTTATACCTTCACCAGATGATTGAAGTAGTTTGAACATTCATCTAGTTCCTGTTGTCATACAGAGAACATAGAACCATATCTAATCCCCCCCCCCCCCCCCGTGTCACAGTCTGTCCCTAATATCACAGGGGTGTCAAACTCAATTTTATCAGAATATTGTTGCCCTCACAGGGCTGTATCTGTAAGACTTTATAAATGTATCTTCTCTTTATCGTATTAAATAATTGTCTCCGCATTCGAATATTACCTGTTTTAGTAATGCCTTTAGTAATTGGAGAGTGCTCAGACAGAAGATGGTCCTGCCATGGTGTTCTGTCTAAGCATCAGCTCTGGGACAAGGGGTGGGCAGGAGGGCAGGGACAAGGGGTGGGCAGGAGGGGAAGTTGCCTGGGCCCAGCAAAGCAAAGGGGCAAATAATGGACGCAGGGTGGGGCACCCATTCTACAGCATGTATTATTGGTGGGGGGGAGGGGGCGCAATTTTGCATCCTTGCCCTGGGCGCTGGATGATCCTGTACTCCAATAACGTTTCTTGTGGATGATACCAGCAGTGTGCGACCTGCCTTTTCAACTGGCATTAAATTGTATTATAATCATAATAACTATAAGCAGATGTTCAGAGAAACCCACCATCAGAAGTCAAGAGACCCCCCACCCTCCCTTACATCATAGTGCACCCCCCTTAGCTTGACCATGGGAGGCAGAGATGAGGGGGTGCTACAACTGCACAGAGAGTCACAGGAGCTGTAGGAGGGTTCTGTCTGCCTTTCTGCTGCTGGGAAGAAGTTGTATAACAGAAATGAATAAAAACGCATTTTTTTTTCAAAATCTTCTGTCTTTTCTCATTTATTTAGCAAAAAATAAAACCCCCCAGTGGTGACCACCAAAAGAAAGCTCTAGCCAATCACAGCCCATCTGTACCATATGATTAGCTGTGGCTGATCACAGCTAACCACAATAATAAATACTGAATGAATAGATTTCATTCAATAAAAATGGTTGCTTATACTAGTGAAATTCACTGTTATAAGCAATCATAGTATATGGACAAAAAAAAGTAAAAAATAAATAAAAATCTCCTGATCACCTCCCCAGAGTAGTACAATGCCGCTATGGTAACAGTGTATTGCTCTGGTCACTGTATGTAAAAACAGAAAAAAAAATGTAATAATAAGAAAAAAATATATAATAACAAGAAAAAAAATGTAATAATAAAAAAAAAATGTAATAATAAGAAAAAAAATGTTAATAATTAAAAAATGACTTGCCCAATTTAGGAGATATTCACTGTATCCGCATGTGCCGGCGTCATTGGCACATGCGCACTGAAGAAACGACCCACTCGTGCCGTTTCTTCAGTAGCCGTGACCGGTGGCTCCCGCGCACACGTGCGGAGTGACGTCATCGCGGCTCCGGACAATCACAGCGCCGGAGCCTGCGAACCCGCAAATAACTCCAGGAGACATGTCGCTGGTCACATCGGTGTGTGGGGACCGCTGCAACAGCTTCGATCGAAGGTAAGTATTTCATAATGAGTTAGTATGCAATTCATACTAGCTCATTATGCCTTTTTTTTTTTTTTGGTGTTAAAGAAGAAAAATTATTTATTTGCAAAATTTTATAACAGAAATGAAGAAAAATGCATTTTTTTTTCAAAAATGTCTGCCTTTTTTATTTTTTGTTATCTTTCTATGTAATAAGAAAGATTATTTCTTTGCAAAATTTTATAACAGAAATGAAGAAAAATGCCGTTTTTTTTCCCAAAAATTTCTGCCTTATCTTATTAATGTAACTATGTAAGATGAAAGGTTTTTTATTTGCAAAATTATATAACAGAAATGAAGAAAAATGCAATTTTTTTTTTCAAAAATGTCTGCCTTTTCTTATTAATGTAACTATGTAAGAAGAAAGATTATTTATTTGCAAAATTTTATAACAGAAATGAAGAAAAAAACATTTTTTTTCAAAAATGTCTGCCTTTTTTCTTTTTTGTTATCTTTCTATGTAATAAGAAAGATTATTTATTTGCAAAATTTCATAACAGAAAGGAAGAAAAATGCCTTTTTTTTTTTCAAAAATGTCTGCCTTTTCTTACTAATGTAAGTATGTAAGAAGAAAGATTATTTATTTACAAAATTTTATAACAGAAATGAAGAAAAAAATTTTTTTTTTCAAAAATGTCTGCCTTTTTTCTTTTTTGTTATCTTTCTATGTAATAAGAAAAATTATTTATTTGCAAAATTTTATAACAGAAATTAAGAAAAATTCATTTTTTTTTTCCAAAAAAAATCTTCCTTTTCTTATTTATTTAGCAAAAAATAAAAACCCCAGTGGTGATTAAATACCACCAAAAGAAAGCTCTGTTTGTGGGAACAAAATGATAAAAAAAATTGTCATATGGGTACAATGTTGCATGACCGCGCAATTGTCATTCAAAGTGTGACAGCGCTGAAAGCTGAAAATTGGCCTGGGCAGGACGGGGGGTAAGTGCCCAGTATTGAAGGGGTTAATAATATGGATGGAGATGTGTGTTTTTCTTATCTCATATTTGCACAGTTCTCCACACCTTGTTAGTCACCGGGGCGGCTTGCCGTCATGGATACATTGTAGCGCAGTCACAGAGGCGGATACAATGAATATTACACAATCGATACATTGTGTTCAGATTTTTTATACCAGGTGATCATTACGCTCGTCTTGTTTTCCCAGCAGCCAAGAGGCCGGTGTCGCCCTACAGCGGGTACAATGGGCAGATGAAGAGCAGCGTGTACCAGCCGACAGAGATGGCGCTCATGAATAAGAACAAGGTAAGCGCCTGCGCCTGCACCCGCTCGCCTCCCCCTGCCAATGTTTTTCCTCCTCCGGAGTTGGCCGGAGCGGCTTTGCGGTTGCTCGGTGACTCTGCAGATTACACTGTGCCACTATTCACGGCCAGCCGCGCGCCCTGCCAACACACAGACGCCGCTTCTTAAAGGGCCCCTCCACCCGTACTGACATAAAGGACCCTCTCAGCAAAAACTTTATTGTTTGATACGTTGTAGCCGTTCACTGTATTGGGTGCAAGAAAGGATCATTTGATGGGGCTCTGTACTTCCCTCCATGAAAAGTTGTTTGGAAATTTGAGAAAACTTTTTTTTTTTTTTTTTGCTCAAGCGCAGGAGGGGTTGGACTCTCTGTCAGGTTTTTATTTGCTGTCTGTGTTCCTGCTGGGGAGATTTATCTTCTTTATTTGTCCAGTTATTACCAGCACACCCAAGTTGTCACCCAAACAGGAAGAGAGGTAATATCTTCCAATGGGGACACAAGTGACTTCCTCTCACTTTGTAGAGATATCCTCTTTCCTCCTGTTTTGTCTCCAGGACAGGAAGTGAAGGGAAATCTCCCCAACAGCCTGAAAAAAAAAATCTAACAGGAGTTTGAACCCCTTCTCACTCTGTCCCAATTATAGTTGTCACCCAAACAGGAAGAGAAACAATCTACCATTGGGGATTTAAGCGACTTCCCTTCACTTTGTAGAAATATCCTCTTACTTCCTGTTTTGTCTCCAGGACAGGAAGTGAAGGGAAACCTGTCCAGCAGGGAAAAAAAATCTAACAGGAGTTTTAACCCCTTACTACTCTTTTCCACTTCTAATTGTCACGAAAACAGGAAGAGAGGTGATATACAATGGGGACACACTTTGTAGAGACATCCTGTTACTTCCTGTTTTGTCTCCAGGCCAGGAAGTGAAGGGAGATCCCCCAGCAGGAAAAAAAAAATCTTAACAGGAGTTTTAACCCCTTCCTACTCTATCCCAATTATAGTTGTCACCAAAACAGGAAGAGAAGCAATCTGCCAATGGGGATTTAAGTAACTTCCCTTAACTTTGTAGAGATATCCTCTTACTTCCTGTTTTTGTCTCCAGGACAGGAAGTGAAGGGAAATCCCCCCAGCCGGAAAAAAAATTCTAACAGGTGTTTTAACCCCTTACTATTTTCACTTCTAGTTGTCACCAAAACAGGAAGAGAGGTGATATACAATGGGGACACACTTTGTAGAGACATCCTGTTACTTCCTGTTTTGTCTCCAGGCCAGGAAGTGAAGGGAAATCCCCCAGCAGGAAAAAAAAATCTTAACGGGAGTTTTAACCCCTTCCTACTCTATCCCAATTATAGTTGTCACCAAAACAGGAAGAGAAACAATCTGCCAATGAGGATTTAAGTAACTTCCCTTCACTTTGTAGAGATATCCTCTTACTTCCTGTTTTTTGTCTCCAGGACAGGAAGTGAAGGGAAATCTCCCCAGCCAGAAAAAAAAATCGAACAGGTGTTTTAACCCCTTACTACTCTATTCCACTTCTAGATGTCACCAAAACAGGAAGAGAGGTGATATACAATGGGGACACACTTTGTAGAGATATCCTCTTTCCTCCTGTTTTGTCTCCAGGACAGGAAGTGAAGGTAAATTTCCCCAACAGCCAGAAAAAAAATCTAACAGGAGTCTGAACCCCTTCCTGCTCTGTCCCAATTATAGTTGTCACCAAAACAGGAAGAGAAGCAATCTGCCAATGAGGATTTAAGTGACTTCCCTTCACTTTGTAGAAATATCCTCTTACTTCCTGTTTTGTCTCCAGGACAGGAAGTGAAGGGAAATCCCCCCTAACAGGAAAAAAAAATCTAACAGGATTTTTAACCCCTTCCTACTCTATTCCAATTATAGTTGCCACCAAAACCGGAAGATAGGTAATATACAATGGGGACACGCTTTGTAGAAACATCCTATTACTTCCTGTTTTGTCTCCAGGACAGGAGGTTAAGGGAAATCTCCCCAACAGCCAGAAAAAAAATCTAACAGGACCTCTTCCTACTCTATCCCAATTATAGTTGGCCCTTTAAATTCAAGCAGTGTAAGTCACCTTCAGTCCAGAAGCCTACCCTGCAATACTTTTTTTCCTGCCACTAGATGTCCTCAGTCTGCTGGCCAGCATCATTAAAACCCACTTCCTCTGAGCCCAGGTCACCACAAGCTGTGACTGGACAGCGAAAGGAGAAGCAACACAGTGATGAGCTTTCCTCTCTGTCACTCTGCTCAGTCCTCCTATCAGCATGCTTCTTGTCAGCCCATGAACTTTTGGCTCTTCTCACATTCCAGGTCATTTGTGTCTTTTCTATCTTTCGGGAGTTCAGCGTTTAGAAAAACAAACTCGGAATAGACTTAAAGTGTACCTATCATAAGAGAAATACAGGAAAAAAAGTTCCCATCCGTGCAGCCTTTCAGTGCCCATCAGTGCCTCCTACGAGTGCTCATCAGTGCCTCCTACGAGTGCTCATCAGTGCCACCTATGAGTGCCCATCAGTGCTGCCTATCCATGCCTATCAGTGCCACCTATCAGTGCCCATCAGTGCTGCCTATTAGTGCCACCTTATCAGTGCCCATCAATGCCGCCTCATCAGTGCCCATCAATGCCGCCTCATCAGTGCCCATCAATGCCGCCTCATCAGTGCCCATCAATGCCGCCTTATTAGTGCCCATCAGTGCCACCTCATTAATGCCACCTTATTAGTGCCCATCAGTGCCTGTCAGCGCCACCTCATTAGTGCCACCTTATTAGTGCCCATCAGTGCCGCCTTATCAGTGCCCATCAGTGCCGCCTTATCAGTGCCCGTCAGTGCCGCCTTATCAGTGCCCGTCAGTGCCACCTTATTAGTGCCCATCAGTGCCACCTCATTAATGCCACCTTATTAGTGCCCATCAGTGCCCGTCAGTGCCACCTCATTAGTGCCACCTTATTAGTGCCCATCAGTGCCGCCTTATCAGTGCCCGTCAGTGAGGGAGAAAACTTACTTATTTACAAAATTTTATAACAGAAACAAAGAAAAACGTTTTTTTTTCCAAATTTTTGTTCTTTTTTTATTTGTTGTGCAAAAAATAAAAGCACCAGCTGTGGTCAAATACCACCAAAAGAAAGCTCTATTTGTGGGAACAAGATGATAAAAAAATTTGTGTGGGTACAGTGTAGCATGACCGCGCAATTGACATTCAAAGTGCGACAGCGCTAAAAGCTGAAAATTGGCCTGGGCAGGAAGGGGGCGAAAGTGCCCGGTATGGAAGTGGTTAAGTGCTTTGTGACCCAGAAGAGTCGGAGAGAAGTATAAGTCAGGGACTCAAAGCGGCGAAGCCAGAGGCTCACCATGACACCCCCACGCAAACAAACATTTTCAGAAAGGGGTCGGCGATCGCCATCTACATACTTCTGTTATGACAGGTTCCCTTTACAGGGTCTGCTCTGCCACCGAATCCTCCGTGCGCTCACAGCTGGAGATGCAAACGATCTCCTTCCTGATGCTAAATATGTCTCTGGATGTAACATGACCGAGCGCTAAAAAAAGATGGAAAATAAGGATGTGGTCTGCAGAGGCAACCGAGTTATAGAAAAACATGAAAAAGGAGGATCTTTATTCGTTCTGGCAGGATCGATGTGCAGGGTTTTGTTTTTGTTTGGTTTTTTTTCGTTTTATTTTAGTTTAGTTGAGTATAGATCTATGTTTGTCCAAAGTATTTTGAAGCCATTTACCGTTGACTGTCTCACTACCTCTGCCAGAAGTCTATTCCAAGTATCAACTACCCTTTCAGTCAACTTCTTCCAAACAGGGCCTGGATGCGTTTTGTCTGTATTTAGTGCGACTCATCGAATAGTTATTGATTTGTGATCGATGGATTTGCCTTTGGCCATATTAAACCTTTTTTCTTATCTTTGTTGACAGTCCGAACTCCCGTATGACATCATCATCCCCAGAGCCACTGTCAACACCCACCCAGTCAACAGCGGAAACTCCACACTGCGGGCAGAGGACGCCTACCCCGCGCAAAACCGCCAAAACGCAAACAACGGACAGGTATAATCACCAGCTGCATACATAGTGATTGGCCTGTTATGATTTTAATTTTTTTAATTTTTTTTAAAATCTGTATTAAACCCCAAAGCTAACATTCGTTCTATGGCAGCTTAACCAGTCCTTAGATGGTTTCTTTTTCAGGCTTTCTTTCTTCTATTTCCATCTGGCGATCCCGCCAGTAAGTCTGTTATTTTTTCAGCAGAACAAGCTCATCAGCAAATGTAGCAGTTAGAGAGTTGAAACAAACCATCTAACACTGACAGGGGTGTTTTACAACGATCAGCTTTTTTTTTTTCTTGATATAAAACCTGTATAAAAGCAATCTAAAGACAAAAAAAAAGAGAAAGAAAAAACAAGCAAATAGTGTTACTGCAGAAGAAAGGAAGAAAGGTTCTTACAGTTACTGAGAATTGTTCTATTTATTTTGTTTTTAACGTTTTGGGTATAAAAAATAAAAATAAAAAAAAGAAGGAAGCTGTTATGTAAAAGGAGAAGTGATACAAGAAATGAAACCAGAAAAACAAACAAATAAGAAAAAAAAATATATATATATATATATATATAAATATATATATATATAAAAATATATATAATATATATATATAAATAATATATTTATTTTTCTGTTTGTTTTGCTGGTTTCATTTCTGGTATCACTTCCCCTTTTACATAACATCTTCTTTCTTTTTATTTATATATATATATATATATTCAGCAAAAATATATATAAATGTAGGTAAAGGAAAACTACAAATTACTAAGGGGTTGAATAGGAGCAATTATTACTTATTTTGGTGGGTAGAATATCTACAGCAGAATAGGAGGACCATTGACAGAAAAAAAAAAAAAAAAATATATATATATATATATATATATATATATATATATATATATATATATATATATATATATATATACCGTATATATAATTTTTTTTTATTATTTTTTTTTTATTTTTTATTTCTTTAAATTATTTTTTTTTCTTATTTGTTTGTTTTGCTGGTTTCATTTCTGGTATCACTTCTCCTTTTACATAACATCTTCCTTCTTGTTTTTATTTATTTTATTCATATATATATATATATTTTATATATATATATATATATATATATATATATATATATATATATATATATATATATATATATATATATATATATATTCAGCAAAAATATATATAAATGTAGGTAAAGGAAATGGGAAGGTATTAGTGCTGTTAACTACAGATTACTAAGGGGTTAAATAGGAGCAATTATCATTTTGGTGGGTAGACTATCTACAGCAGAATAGGAGGACCATAGTATGCTTGGTATGTCCAAAGTACTTAAATTAGGTTGTTAAGTGCTCTACCACCTGTCTGCTCACCCCACCATACTCTCCATCCTATAAGCCTTGGTATGTATGTATCCCACCAACACTCACCACGCCCTAATTTTCTTTTCTTTTCCTTTTGCTTTAGTCAAACTCCCCGTACAACCAATGGTGAGACCCGGATCTTACGACAAGCTGGAATTCACCCTCCTGAGGAGTCGGCTGCATCAATGACTTATCGGACTTGTGACTATTGAGCGTTCTTTGTACAAAAGCCACGGCCGCCACGAACAACCTTCCCAGGGACTGATCTATACCGGGCCGAAGGCTTAGAAAAATGCAGATGGCGCCTGCACCCCCCCCCCCCCCCCCGAGGATCCCACAGCAGCCAATCAAACTCATGGAGGGTCAGCTGTCACTAGAAGGTCAAGTTTAGTCAATGACATGTTACCATGGCGTTACATTTTGCAGCCGTTCGCGGCTGAGGCTTTGTTTGCACAGTCTTTCCTTTTTCCAAGGGCGTTGTTCGCCCGCCCGTCGCCGAAGGCAACCATTTTGAAAAGTTGTGTCTCCCAAAAAGCATGTCCCTGTCAAAGTGTCTGAGGGAAGGGCAGCATTTTGTTGGCCATGGCAACCAGGAGGATTCTCTAGCGGGAGCCTTCTGAAGATCATGGCTATAACGGGGTATTGCTTTTGACGCACTGTGGTGTAAAGTATGGCGGTTAAGGAGTATGTGTACCCCCAGCTGTCTTTTCATCCTAGGGGGGGCTAAGCCTTAAAGCAGAGCTAATCCGCCTCCTATCCTTTACAGCCGAGGGTGCGTCATCTTAGGCCTCCAAAAAAAAAACCAGGTCCATCTGACCAAAATTCGGAACATTTGACGCTATATGATGTAATCGACCTGATGGTCTAGGGTACAAAATGTTTGCCTTCAGCGTGTACACTAGAACAGCCTTTCTCAACCTTTGGTCATTTCCGGTACCGTTTATAAGTATTCAAAATCTTGAGGGACCCCAGTCTAAAATGTCAAAAAAGAAATGCAAAAAAAAGGCAAGGCAAACTTTCATCCTTGATTAAGGTTTGGTATGGATTTTAAGGTAAAATAAAACTGTGTGGGGGTGGGGTGGGGGGCACCCAAAATCCATTTCAGAACCTGGCTGGCCAGGAAAGGGAGCATGCACCCTCCCCTGCCCGCCACCCACAACCATACATGCCCCCAACATTAAAAGGGAGCCGAGGGGCCCATAAAACGCCTCAAAAATGCCTCACCGTGCACATTGTCCATCATCCATCACAATTATTTGCTTCCGAGGACCAGCCAAAAAAAAAAAAAAAACATGACGACCTGTTGAGATCATCTGTTCCCATTGGAGTCTCACCACGACCGGCAGATAAATGTAAACAAAGGGGCCGGGCATGTTGGATGACCATATTCCTGTCTACAAGGCAGCCTTTCTCCACCGAGGTGCCATCTAGTTTCCTCAGGGGTGCAACCAGCCAGGGGATCCAGATGACATCATTGGCCAAATTTGGTCATAACCCTATTTGGTCAATGATGCCTCCTGGGATCCCCGGCTGGTAGCACCCCTGAGGAAACTAGACGGCACCTCGCTGGAGAAGGGCTATTTTGTAGACATAATTTTAATTCACCTTTGACAGCACCCCTGAGGAAGCTAGATGGTACCCTAGGGTGCCACGGCACCTTGGTTGAGAAAGGCTACACTAGACAGGTCCACTTTTACCTTAATGGCAATATATAATGTTTTTTTTTCTAGTCTTGGGGCAATAAGGAGATCAGCTGCTGCCTTTGTGCTACCATATATCCCTGTGCCTTTGAGGACTACTACCCGGCTTATTCAAGAAAGCAAAGGGCAGACCCCTGGGAACCAATTAAAATTGAGCACCTCTACCAACCAATCAGAATTTAGTATTATAACCCATACCAACCAATCAGAATTTATCATCATAAACCCTATCAACCAATCAGAAGTTATTGTTATCACCCCTACCAACCAATCAGAATTTAGTAGCATAACCCCTACCAATCAATCAGAATTTATCGTCATAACCCCTACCAACCAATCAGAATTTAGCATCATAACCCTACCAACCAATCAGAATCTATCATCATAACCTCTACCAACCAATCAAAATTTACTATTATAACCCCTACCAACCAATCAAAATCTATCATCATAACCCACACCAACCAATCAGAATTTATTGTCATAATCCCTACCAATCAATCAAAATTTAGTATTGTAACCCCTACCAGTCAATCAGAATTTAACATCATATCCACTACCAACCAATCAAATTTTAGTATCATAACTGCTACCAACCAGTCAGAATTTATCGTTATAAAATGCACCAACCAGTCAGAATTTATCATCATAACCCCTAAAAACCAATCAGAAGTTATTGTCATATCCCCTACAAACCAATCAGAAGATATTGTCCTATCCCCTACTAACCAATCACCATTGATCTATCACTGATCAGATTTAAGTGAGTAGCCCTCTGATGGTTTGGCATGGGTTGCGTGTCGCAATTGGCGCTCCTTTCTTGAGTAAGCCCGATCGATGGCCTGATAGTCCTCCGTTTCACCGATAATTCGCGGGGTGGCGCCCGCCGCCTTATAAAGCGAATCGATATTTCTACGTCTCTATTATTTACCTGACTTTCTGTATAATAAAAAAAATGTAAAGAATGTTATTTTTACACTGTTTTTTGCGTGTGAACGTGCGAATGTGGCATGAATGAACTGGTTCTGCGGGGGAGGGGTTTATCTGAGTTCCTCTCCGCCCTCCTCAGCCGGGAGCCAATCCCGCACTGGTTTCCAGAAGAGAACGTGTGCGCTATTTAAATCGACCAGGAATCCTTGTAAAATTCGTCCTCTCCGGAGGCGTCTTGTATCTACGTTTGTATATTTTTGTTTCCGGTAATATTAAATAAAACATTTATTTAAACGAAAATCGTGTCATTGTTGCGTTTTGGTTTTTTTCCTTTACGGTTGGCACCTTTGTGGAGGGGAAAAGCGAATTGTTGATGGACGGCTTTGCTTGTCTTGCGTTGTGCATGCTCCTCGCACGAACGCTTGTGAAAAGTCCCGCTGACAAGACAGCGACAGGGACTTTCCAACCGCATGTGATGGACCTGTTTGATCCGAGAATTTTCCATTCCATGTAATTCTGTCTTCTCACTGAACATATTTATTTTGAGCTTATCAAAGATCTAAGTCTTTATGCTCTAAGGAGAAGTGTACTAGTCTATCCTATTTATTAAAGTTAGTTCTAGAAAGAAAAAGAAAAAAAATAGCATAGAAATGTAAAAGTTAAATATTGTATACAAAGATTTCAAAATTTAATTAATGATGGAAATATAAAATATTGCATACAAAGATTTTTAAACATATAATCAGTAATGTAAAAATTAAATATTGTATACAAAGATTTCAAAATTTAACCAGTAATGGAAATATAAAATATTAAATACAATTATTTAAAAATGTAATTAATATAACATTTTGTATACAAATAATAAAAAAATAATCAGTAATGGAAACATAAATATTGTATAAAAATAAAAAAAATGTAATCAGTAATGAATATATAAAATATTGTTTACAAATAAAATACTTAATCAGTAATGGAAATGTAAAGCATTGCCTACAAAGTTTTAAAAATGTAAACAGTAATAGAAATATAAAGTTTTGTATAGAAATATGTAAACATGTAATGGAGTAATGGAAATTTAAAACACTGTATAAAAATATTTTAAAAAATAAGCAGTAATGTTTATAAAATAATGTAAACAAACATTTAAAAATATAATCAGAAATTGAAATATAAAATATTGTATACAAATAAAAAAAGATTGAATCAGTAATGGAAATATAAAATATTGTTTACAAATAAAATATTTAATCAGTAATGGAAACGTAAAGCATTGCTTACAAAGTTTTAAAAATGTAATCAGCAATAGAAATATAAAGTATTGTATACAAATATTTAAAAATTTAATGGAGTATTGGAAATTTAAATCACTGTATAAAAATATTTTTAAAAATAATCAGTAATGTTAATATAAAATAATGTTTTTAACTTCAATATACAAATACCGTACTGGTGACCCACAATAGGGATAAAACTTTTTCACAGAAGAGAGTTTAATAAGACTCGTGGCCACTCATTAAAATTAGAAGAAAACAGGTTTAACCTTAAACTACGTAGAGAGTTCTTTACTGTAAGAGCGGCAAGGATGTGGAATTCCCTTCCACAGGCGGTGGTCTCAGCGGGGGGCATCAATAGTTTCAAGAAACTATTAGATAATCACCTGAATGACCACAACATACAGGGATATACAATGTAATACTGACATATAATCACACACATAGGTTGAACTTGATGGACTTGTGTCTTTTTTCAACCTCACCTACTATGTAATTATGTAACTATGCCGTTCGCTGGTGCCCCTCCGTTATCTCCATCACACCAGAGAGCATGGAAAGGAACTGAAGCTGGCACCCCATAGAGCCCATGGAGGACATGAAGGTCTCCAATCAGCTCTACGGTATAGGAAACTAGAAGCATTGAGTACTGTTGTCACTTCCAGGTTCCCCGAAAGAAAACAGCGCCATTTTTAAATGTTCGGTTTAAGAACGATTTTGGTGTGATCAGGTTATTTAAAGGTCAGGGAGACATCCGGGGGCTAGTAGACCCCAGATCTCTCCAGAAAGAGTACCTGTCACTGCTTATTGCTGTCACAAGTGATATTTATATTCCTAAAAAAAACATGGAAAATTGTATCATACTTACCGTAATTTTCCTTTCCTGGTGCCTATCCATGGCAGCATACTGGTGATAGAGCTCCGCCTCGACTCCTCCCTTAGGACTATTGAATAGCATAAATTAAAGGCATAGTCCCTCCCCCAACATTCTCCGTAATATAGAATACCGAGGGTGGGAGCGTATGCTGCCATGGATAGGCACCAGGAAAGGAAAATTATTACAGTAAGTATGATACAATTTTCCGTTTTCCTGGTGCCTCCATGGCAGCATACTGGTGATAAATAACTAGCTGACACGGGTGGGATAATGCTTAATAATAAGTGTTTAATTAGAAAAGGACATTGCAGCCTGAACTGCCCTCCTTCCGAACTCAACAGTCGTGAGATCTCCTGGATCAATATGGTAGTGTCTGAGAAATGTATGGTGAGAAGACCAGGTCGTGACCCTGCAAACCAGCTCCTACGAAACGTTAGCGCTTGCTGTCCAGGAAGCTGAGACTGCCCTTGTAGAATGAGCATTCACTCGGGATGGAGGCTCCATATTCTTCACCCTGTAGGCCTTCTGGATTAGCTTTACAACCCAAGATTCCAGAGTTCTGATGGAAGCTTTTTTGCCTCTGTATTTACCGAACGGTACAATGAAAAGTCTCTCAGAATTTCTGAAGGGTCCGGTGGCTTCTAGGTAGGCCCTGAGCACTCTGGAGATGTCTAGCTCATGACAACACTCTGAAACTGCATCTGTAAATACTGGTAGAGCCCAGGGTTCCAACAGGTGGCTTGGAGTAGCGACCTTAGGTGTGAACCCCTGAAGGGGATGAAGTTCCACTCTGTCTGGGAAGAAGGAGATATGGTTATCACCTATCCCTAAAGAGTGAAGTTCCGAAATCCTTCTGCCAGATGTAATGGCTAGCAGGAAAGCCGTTTTCAGTGTTAGATTCCATATTGCTACTTGTTCCACTGGAGCAAAGGGATGGTCAGATAGAACATCAAGGACTAGGGACAAATCCAACTTAGGAAATGATCGTCTGACAGGTGGGCGAATCTTTAATACTCCCCTGAGGAAAGTGGCCACCAAAGGATCCTCCGCCCATCTCTTATTTGTTGCTGCAGAAATTGCTGCTACCTGCACTTTGAGGGAGCTTAGACCAAGCCCCAGATCAAGACCTGTCTGAAGAAAACCCAAAATATTGGACTTAGAGGGAAGGATTGGATCAAAGCCATTCCCGGCAGCAAATGACAAGAACTTGTCCCAGATTCTTGAATATATAGCATTGATTGCAGGCTTTCTGGCTTTTAGCCTCTCAACTTCCAAATTCAAAGATCCAACTTCTGAGGGTTTGGATGAACTAGACTGCCCTGCGACAGAAGTTGAGGAAAAGGAGGGATCCCGATTGGAGAGCTCACACTGAGGCGCATGGCTAGAGGAAACCAGGGTCTCTTTGGCCAATACGGAAGTACTGCCACCACCTGGACTGGCTCTCTGAGGAGCCTCAGGAGGAACTTGAATATTAATGGCCGGGGAGGAAAGGCATACGCCATGGTGAACCTCCAGGGGCATGACAGGGCATCCACTGCCTTGGCTTGTGTATGTGGCAGGCAAGAGAAGAATCTGGCCAGTTTGGCATTCTCCGGAGTGGTAAACAGGTCTACCTGAGGGGGATCCCACAGGCTGGCGATCTGATGGAAGACATGGGGATGAAGGGCCCACTCATTTTTGTCCAGGAAGTTCCTTGACAGCGTGTCTGCTTCTATGTTCAACTTGCCTGGAAGATATATCGCTCTGAGGTCCAGGAGGTTCTTCTCTGCCCAGAGCATAATCGGCTCTACCTCTCTGAGGAGTGATCTGCTGTGAGTGCCTTCCTGCTTCTTCAGATATGCGACAGCTGCCCTGTTGTCCAGGCGTAGGAGTATTCTCTGGCCTCTGATTTGAGATGCCATTGAAGTCAGCGCCAAGAATGCTGCCCTCATCTCCAAGATGTTGGATACCACTCCCTGGGTGGAACAGGGCCATCTTCCCTGTATCCTGGTTTCCCCGCAATGGGCTCCCCAGCCTTGCCCGCTTGCGTCAGACGTAATTGTGATCCAGGAGAGGGAGCCCAGGTGACGAAGCTTGGAGAGGTTCTCCAGACCTGTCCACCAGTGAAGACTGCTGCGCATTTCTCCCGTCAGCAGGATCGCCTGAGAGAGTCGTTGTTTCCTCCACTGCGCCAAGAAACCTGTCTGGAAATACCTCAAGTGCCAATGGGCCCAAGGAATAAGGGGTATGCAGGAAGACATTGTGCCAATGAGGCTCAAGCCGTCAGATACGGGCTCCGGATGACCTTGATCACTCTCTGGATGACAATCCTAGCCTTCGGAGGTGGTAATGACACTGTCCCCTCCTGAGTGTCGAACATTGCACCCAGGTAGATCATCTGCTGTGTCGGTGCTAGTTGACTCTTTATCAGCCACCCTAGCTCTCTTAGGGACTGTAGAAGAATCTCCCGGTGATATACTAACTGATCCGGATTGCTTGCTAGGAGGAGGATGTCATCTATATAGTGGTATATCCTCAAGCCCTTCTCCCGCAAGGGGGCCAGAGCGGTTATTAGTATCTTGGTGAACACCCTGGGAGAGGTGCACAGACCGAAAGGCAGGGCTTGAAACTGTAGGTGGGTATGTCCCACTGCAAATCTTAGATACTTTTGAAATACAGGTAGAATTGGAACGTGTAGGTATGCATCCTGCAGATCGACTGACTAAGATCATCCAATCTGTTGGCTGGACTGCCTGAATAATTGTTTGCAGGGATTCCATTTTGAAGCTTTCGGGGCGGATGTTGAGTCTCTTTAGATCTATCACAGGCCTCCACCCACCTGTCCTCTTTGGCACCAGAAATAGGGTGGAGTAGAAGCCTGCGAAGCGTTCTGCCAAGGGACCCGGCACAGCTGCCCTCTGAAGCTGAAGTGATGTTATGAAATGTTTTAGAGCTTGAGCCTTCAGCGGAGTGGATGGAATCTCTGTTCTTTTGAAAGATGTCCGAGGTGGAGGATGAGAAAAATTCCAAAAGTGCCCCACTGGATTGTTGACAGAACCCAGGGGTCCTGGCAATGGGTGGCCCAGACTGGAACAAAGAACCTTAGCCTGGCTCCTACCGGGAGTGTCTGGGCTAATCTGGTGTCAAAAAGACTGCTTCTGCTCCTGTGGAGCCGTAAGGGCCTTCTTTTTCCTGTTCAAAAAGGATGCCTGAGTGCCCTTCCAAGGTCTTCTGTTGTCTCTGAACTGCCTTGACTGTCTGAAATCCCTTGGGTTCGACTGGCGGAACCTAGAAGAACTGCCTCTGGGTCTTCGCATCCTTCTGTCTTGGGGAAGCATGCCGGAATTCCCTTCTGTCACCTTGGAGATAGCTTTATACAACTTATCTCCAAATAATGCTCTCCCATCGAATGGGATCTTGCACCAGTTCTGTTTGGAAGCTAGATCAGCCGACCAGGGTTTCAGCCACAAGGCGCTCTTCGCCATCACTGAGTGTAGCATCTGACGCGTTTCATCATGACTTCGTCAGAGGGCGTGACGACCTCTGATGAAGTGATGACGAAACAAAACGCGTCAGGGTGTGACCACCCACTAACCCACGTCGTCGGGTCCCCTGCTCGCCTTACCCGGGAACACCGCTGTATGAGAGATTAGTTGAAGCAGTGAAAGGTTAGACAGGAGATAGCGATAAGATTCTTTGATGCATATAATACTTGATACATGCTTTTATACTTTTAAAAATTGTAACTGCACATGTGTAAGGGGATTAATTTTAATAAACATTGCAAATTATTGGATTATGCTATGTGCACCTTTTTCTTTTGCTTGTGATGAGCAACAACTTAGATGGAGAGATGCAGTGTTTGCTGATAGTGATAACCTAAACACAAGCCTATGACCTAGTGCCTGGTAAGTTTATTACCTTGGGGGAGTGTTGCACATGCTGTGTGGTAAAGGTGATCGATTGGAGTTAACCCTGCATGGATATCCTTTGTTGGACAATATATATATATATTTAATGTTTGGAGGTTCTAGATACTGATTTTTGAATATAAACAAAGTGTCAGAAAAGGCCGGGTATAGATAAGGATTAGAGCTGACTTTTCAATGACTTTGACATTTCACCTGAATTTCTCGGTGAACGCCCATCAATCGCTTTCTTCTTAGAAAATGTGACTCTTTGTGTTTTCTTTAAAGTTGCAGCGAAAGCTGAACTATTTAGGTTCTTCTCAGATACCTGATCATTACACTGGCTGAAAGGCTGCGAATATCGGGAGAATGTGACCTTCATTCCGTGTTCCTGTGTGGAGATCTAAGAGTGACCGAGTGGAGGAATGAAGAGCGACGTCCCATCAAAGGTCCATGCTGGTGTCACATGACTTCCTAAAATATTCCAATAATCCCATCATATCGTTTGGATATTTACAGCCCATTCATAAAGGAAGTAGTCCCCTCCCTTTGTGTGTTCCAGTAGGGATGGTGGGAACCGCTCATAATGGGCACAGCAGGTGTACAGACCCGGGAACTCAGCACAGGGATGGTGGGAACTCCTCATAATGGGCACAACAGGTGTAGGCACCCAGGAACTCAGCACAGGGATAGTGGGAACCCCTCATAATGGGCACAGCGGGTGTACAGACCTGGGAACTCAGCACAGGGATGGTGGGAAGCCCTCATAATGGGCACAACAGTTGTACAGACCCAGGAACTCAGAACAAGGATGGTAGGAACCCCTCATAATGGGCACAGCAGGTGTACAGACCCGTAACTCAGCACAGGGATGGTAGAAACTTCTCTTAATGGGCTCAGCCGGTGTACAGACCAGGGAACTCAGCACAAGGATGGCGGGAACCCCTTCATAATGGAAAAAGCTTGGTTGCATTTACAGTAATCAATCACAAGGGTTCAGTTGGGCATTATCCATTATATTAAACTATAGAAATAACTTGTATAATCTCCGTCACACAGAGTACCAGAGAGAAAAACACACAAGTAGTTCCTTTTCTAAACAATGTTTTACTCTCTAGACCAGAATATACAGAGCTCTTGAGTATGGGAACTTCCAGTTTGAGTTTCAAAAGCAGTGAAGGTGGTTTAACAAGTACAGGGGTCACAGGTCCAGCCTCCAGCTCACCAATGTTTATGGTGCAAAGGTAATAATTGGAGAATAACCAGAGAGCGCCCCCCTCAGGCCTCATTTACACTAGGGGGTTGCACTCTGAAAAGCAAACTGCATTTGGATGCTCTTCAGTAAGCATTTGACAGGCAGTCAGGAGGCGTTGTATCACGTCCATACCGCCTGCTTTAACCCCTTGAACCCTGCACTAGCATGAATTGCACGTGGTTTTGGGGCGATTGCGGGGTACACTCATTCGGTTGAACAGGTTGTATTTAATGGGTCCTTTGCAACTTCGAGAACATCTTGCAGGTGCCGAACCTTGCCAACTGGATTACCCAGCACAGCTCCTGGATGCCAGGCTTTTTTTTGCGGATATTTAAGCCTATTGATTTCAATGCTTAGCCAATCGGTATTCAATGAAAGCTGATCGGCTGTTTATGAAAGCGATCAAACAGGTGATCCAAATTAATTGGCGATCAGTTCTATGGTACACAAAACTGTAAGGCGCGGTCCACACCGCTTGCGATGAGGGAAACAACTAGTAAAATTGCAGGAGCAATTTTAACCGCTTCCCGCTTGGCCTATTGTAAAGTGACGTCCTCCCAGGATCGCTCCGCTGCCGTAACCATGTGATCACAGTGACCAATCACAGCAGATCATATGATAATAATTTTACTGATTATCACTGTTATAAGCAATCATAGTGTGTACAAAAAAAAAATCCTGATCACCTCCTTAGAGTAAGATAATGTTGTTATGGTAACACTGAATTGCTCTGGTGACAGTATGTAAAAAAAAAAATGTAAAAAATAATTAAATAAAGAAAAAATATTTTTAAAAAAATGTAAAAAAAAAAAAAGATTCATATTTTTTTTTTTTTTTTTTACATACTGTCACCAGTCAGTGTCCCTGATCACCACCATAGCAGTTATATGATGACACTGTACTGCACTGGTGACAGTATGTACAAAAAATAAATCATCACATTTTTTTTTAAATGAAATAAAAAAGAAATACATATTTTAACCACTTCAGCCCCGGAAGATTTGGCTGCTGAATGACTGGGACATTTTTTGTGATTCAGCACTGCGTCGCTTTAACCGACAATTGCACCCAAACAAAATTGACGTCCTTTTTTTGAATGACAATTGCGCGGTCATGCTACACTGTACCCAAACAAATTTTTTATCATTTGGTTCCCACAAATAGAGATTTCTTTTGATGGTATTTGATCACCTCTGCGGTTTTTATTTTTTGCACAACAAAAAAAAAAAAAAAAAAATTTTTGAAAAAAAACAAGTTTTTCTTTGTTTGTTAAAATTTTTTGTAAATAAGTACGTTTTCTCCTTCAATGATGGGCACTTATATGGCTGCACTGACAGGCACTGATACGGCGGCACTGATGGGCACCGACGAGGTGGCACCAATGAGGTGGCACTGATGAGGTGGCACTGACGGGCACTGATGATGGGCACTGATAGGCGGCACAGATGGGCACTGATGGGCACTGATAGGTGGCACTGGTATGCGGCACTGATGGGCACTCATAGGTGGCACTGATGGGCACTCATAGGCAGCACTGATGGGCACTCGTAGGTGGCATTGATTGGTACATATGGGTGGCACTGATGGGTACTTATGGGTGGCACTGATGTGTGGCACTGATGGGCACTGATAGGTGGGCACTGATGGGCACAGATGGGCACTGACAGGTGGCACCGATGGGCAATGACAGGTGGCACCGATGGGCAATGACAGGTGGCACTGATAAAACATTGCTGGGCAGATCTGGAACATATTGGTGCCAATCAGTGCCCATTTGTGGGCACTGATTGGCACAGATTGGGCACATTGGGCACATGTGGATAGCCATGGGGTACATACCTGGCCATCCACATGTTGCCCCTTCCCTGGTGGTCCTAGTGGCGATCCCTGGTGGTCCAGTGTGGTGATCTGAGGGGGGGCTGCGCTGATAAACAATCAGCACAGACCCCCCCTGTCAGGAGAACCGCCGATCGGCTCTCCTCTACTCGCGTCTGTCAGACGCGAGTGAGGAAAAGCCGATCAACGGCTCTTCCCATTGACAGCGTGATCAGCCGTTATTGGACATGGCTGATCACATGTTAAAGAGCCTCCGCCGGAGGCTCTTTACCAAGATCGGTGGAGCGGTGTGTCAGGCTGACACACCGCTCCACCGATCGCCGCGATGCGCGCCCCGGGGGACGCGCGGCGGCATGTTATCCTGCTGGACATCATATGATGTCCAGTCAGGATAACGGAAACACTTCCCGGACGTCAATCCGTTATAGGGCGGGCGGGAAGTGGTTAAATACCACTAAAAGGAAGCTCTATTTGTGTGAAAAAAATAAGAAAAATCATATGGGTACAGTGTTGCATGACTGAGTAATTGTCATTCAAAGTGTGACAGCGCTGAAAGCTAAAAATTGGCTGGGGCAGGAAAGGGGTAAAAGTGCCCGGTATTGAAGGGGTTAAAAAGGCTGCCTGCTGTACTTTTTTTGTGCATTCCCAATGCGCTTGGCAGCCCATTGAGATGAATGGGCTGTCAAAAATGCATCGCACAGAAACACATAAAATTGCGTGCGCTCGGACGCACCTTTTCATGGTGTGTACCAGGCACCTGAAGGGGAACAGATATACCGTAAATATTAAAATATTAAAAATAAGTAAAAGCCAATGCAGCAGAAATAATTAGCGGCTGAGTATTTTATATTCTCGTCGTTTCAGAAGAAGGTGATGTAAGTGGCACGTTCACCTTTCATCATCTGCTCTAGAACTTTGCACAGGTAGCCGACCACACCCACTGATATCACCTAATGAGACTGCCCCGCCCGGGCCGCCATGGACTGTCCACACAATGCTATCACTGTGCTGGAGATAAAGCAGCTGCCTGATATTTACTGCGCTGGGCAAAGTGACGAGCCAATACAGAACTGAGAATGGAGCATGGCAGAACTAAGAGATGAAGATATTTCATGGAGAGACTTGCGGCTGTGACCCACTTTTGTGTAATAATTGTAGGTTCCATGTTCCATCAGTTCCTGTTCAGGAAAGGGCTCAGGGAAGTCTGTCTTATTAAAGTGATACTAAACACACACTGTTTATTTTACATTGTCCCTTCTATTTCTGTATATGCATGATGGCGCTATATTATTATAGGAGGGGGAGTCCTTTGAGATTTTCTTCTGCTGGCTATCGTTGAGGCCCTTTTATAGCGTTGGTGCAGATACTAAAGACACACTGTATAATTTACATATACACAAGGGAAGTTTTGAACTGGATTTTTTGCAGTGCTTAAAGTGGTTGTAAACCAGTTTTAAAAAATCCTAAAAAAAACCCCAAAAAACTGCAAGACAAAGGCATAATGAGCTAGTATGCATAGCATACTAGCTCATTATGAATTACTTACCTGAGATCAAAGCCCCTGCGGCGGTCCCCGTTCACCGCTCTGACGGCCGACATCTCCCTGAGGGGTTACTTCCAGGTATCGCGGATAATTGGCCGGAGCCGCGATGACGTCACTCCCGCTCCTGCGCGCGGGAGCTGCCGGTAACGGCACAGTACAACTGAAGCAACGGCACATACATAGTGCGTATGTGCTGATGACGTCGGCACATGCAAATACAGGGATATCTCCTAAACCGTGCAGGTTTAGAAGATATCCAGTGTAGCTACAGGTAAGCATCATTATAGGCTTGCCTGTAGTATAAAGTGGTTGTAAAGGATTTACAACCACTTTAAATCATGAATAGTACCAAGAAACAATGAAAATATTATCATTATTTTATTTATACAATATTAAAAAACTTTTTTCTTTCATACATAAGAGAAAGGAGGGAGGTTAGCAGATTGTCATTATATCATATTGTAGATGACATGATAATTGTACAGTATATACTATCCCGACATGTTTCGCCCTCAATGGGCTTCCTCAGGGAATTGATTCAAACAATCATCACTATAAAACAAAAGGGAACAATACAGTAACAGAGAAAGGGAAATATATGCATTGAACACGATAAAAAAAAATCAACACTTTGGAATGGAACAGTATGCATATATTCGCCATATTTACCCATTAACTAGCTTACCCACGCAAACCCTCCACACTGCCAAGTCAAGGGGCCAAAAGGGACGGCACAGGTATGAACTGTAATCATCCGTGTGGCCGCAGAGGGCCTACAAAGAACATACATAATATATATTTTTTACTAAAAAAGAACATATTTCCCTTTCTCTGTTACTGTATTGGTCCTTTTTGTTTTATAGTGATGATTGTGTGAATCAATCCCCCGAGGAAGCCCACTAAAGACGAAACATGTCGGGATAGTATATACTGTACAATCATCATGTCATCTACAATATGATATAAGGACAATCTGCTAACCTCCCTCCTTTCTCTTATGTATGGAAGAAAAAACTTGTTAACATTGTATAAATAAAACTTGTTATATTTTAATTGTTTCTTGGTACTTTTTAATGATTTAAGCACCGCCAAAAATCCAAAACTTCCCTTGTGTATATATACTGTATTCAGGGATGTGTTAACGCAAATCTTTATTATTTTGTGGAAATAACATGGTATGGGCGGATTTCTGCCAGTCACAGGCTTTGTCACGCCCCTCCAGCCTGTGTCTTAGATTGATGGAGGCTTCACCTCCCTGTTATTCTAAAGTGTCCATGGAGTATCCCACAACTCCCTATGCCCTATTCATGTTAATCATCAATAACTGAAAGGCCACCCCCTAGACCAGTGATGGGCGAACCTTGGCACCCCCAGATGATTTGGAACTACATTTCCCATGATGCTCCACTACACTGCAGAGCACATTATCATCATGGGATATGTAGTTCCAAAACATCTGGGGTGCCAGGGTTCGCCATCACTGCCCCTGGAGTGTTTATTGAGCCGGAGGAGTGACTGTTGGTGTGTGCCCGGCTGCCTTTGGGGGAAGAATCTGGGACAAATCTAGCGCCCCTCGCTGGGGTGAGAGCTACTCTACTAATAGGCGGAAAATTTCAGCTTGTTCTCGGCTCTCCGGAGGAGCACTGTTCTTTTTTTTAACATTTAATTTAATTATATTTTATTAAAACTGGTTTGTTCCTTCAGACTTCTCCTTTTTTTTTTTTTTTTTGTTACTTTATCCCCCCATAGGAGCACATTCCAGCACGGCGCTCTGTCCTGTGTACACACGGAGGCAAACTTCCTGAAATCTATTACCCCTAAATAAACCATTCAGTTCCCTTGCCAGCCCAGTGCCTTGGCTGACCTCTCCGTACTTGGCAAAAAAAATAAAAAGTACTAAATTGGACTTCCTTCCCCCTTTAGGCAGCCCCCTGCCCTCTGCGGATCTGGTTACACTGAGGGGGGACACAGTATAGACACGGGTAGGTCTGTGTGGGGGGGGCCGCTTCCTGAAGGAATTAGGAAGTGTAGATATTTGACCCGGAGATTCAGGATTTAGAGGTATTTCCACTGTCAGCTGCTGTTTACAAGTTCATTTCAGGAAGCCGGGTACTTTGTAAATGTTTGCTGGAGCCCCATGGCCAACCAAAGGATCGATCGTTCAATATGCATCCGGACAATCGCTATTGTAACCAGCCCCCCCCCATCTCATAGAATAACAGCTAAAACAGAGTTATGTCACCATTGTTCTGCAGAAGAGCGTTCCCGTCACATTGTTAAGCTGAGTGTTTGGAGTTTTATATAACCCTTTCATGCCTATGCCTATTTCTGACATTCGTTGTTTACAAGTTAAAATCCGTATTTTTTTTTGCTAGAAAATTACTTAGAATCCCCAAACATTATATGTGTATTTTTTTAGCAGATAATCTAGAGAATAAAATGGTGATTGTTGCAATATTTTATGTCACTTCTTTTTTTTCGCAGCGGCCTTTCAAACGCAATTTTTGGGGAAAAAAGACACTTTCATGAATTAAAAAAAAAAAAAAAAATGTAAAGTTAGCCCAGTTTTCTTGTATAATGTGAAAGGTGATGTTACGCCGAGTAAATAGATACCTATAACATGTCATGCTTTGAAATCGCGCACACTCGTGGATTGGCGACAAACTACAGTACCTAAAAATCTCCATAGGCGGCGCTTTAAAAAAAAAAATTAATGGTTACCAGGTTATAAAAAAGGAAAAATTCCCCGTGGGGTTTTCTAGCAGCAATCATGAGTCAACAAAAATTTATAAAAATATATAAGTAATTTAAAAAAAAAAAAATTAAAAAAAAAACTATTTGAACAATACTAACACAGAAGTTAAAACATGAGCTCTGGGTATGTACAATGCGAGACTGGTAGATTGGAAAAGGGGGAACACAATGTTTACAACATGGGTTAGGAAAAAGGTGAAATTGTCTAATGTATAAGCCTACGATAATTGAATTGTGGTTATACTGTCCGATGTTCGGAAAAAAGCTTTTACACATGATAGATGCATAAATGATCATTGTACATCATATTTTATACCATTGAAAACTGTCTTTTGATGTAATTATAGAAATACAAGAACCCCCTGAGGAAGACCGTAAACATATAGGTCGAAATGCATTGGGGCTTTTTTCCGAACATCGGACAGTATAACCCCAATTAAATTATCGTAGGCTGATACATTAGACAATTTCACCTTTTTCCTAACCCATATGGTATTGTCTAAAAGACCCCAAATCCCTCTTTTGCACTTCAAAGTATTCAGATCACCAAAAACGGAGATTCTGAATACTGTAATCTTTTTAAAAAAATGGTGCCATTGGCAGCCGAGTAAACCATAAGTGACGTTGTGACGTCGCTTCCGTGTTTACACAAAGAAGACGTTTCTGGCTCCCTCCCAGTCTCACTCTAGCCGAGGGAAGTGGCGGATCGTGGATCGGGTCTCCCTTAAAGCCGGGGCCGCATATGTGCGTAAGGTCGTCGCTAAAGGGATAGACCCTGAAAATGAACTTCTCTTGTCTGCTCACTTCTGCTGCGTTAAAGGCAAACTCCGCCTTTCCAATCATGTTTTATGTTACATCCATATTTAGAATGAAACGTGAAAAATGGTTGCACTATCCAACCCCAAGGCCACCATTAGAAATCATTGGGCGGCATTGGTGTCAGTGGGTGCAGTAAAAGCCCCAGCATTGGTGTCAGTGGGTGCTGTAACAACCCCCAGCAGGGGTGCCATTGGCTGCAGTAATAGCCCCAGCCTTGGAGTCCTTGGGTGCAGTAACAACCCCCAGCAGTGGTGCCATTGGGTGCAGTACTAACCCCCAGCATTGGTGTCAGTGGGTACAGTAATAGCTCCCAGCATTGGTGTCAGTAGGTACAGTAATAGCTCCCAGCATTGGTGTCAGTGGGTACAGTAATAACTCCCAGCAGTGGTGCCATTGGGTGCAGTAATATCCCCCAGCATTAGTGTCCGTGGGTGCAGTAATAACCCCCAGCATTGGTGTCAGTGGGTACAGTAATAACCCCCAGCATTGGTGTCAATGGGTGCAGTAATAACCTCTAGCATTGGTGTCAGTGGGTGTAGTAAAAAAAAACAGTATCGGTGTCAGTGGGCGCAGTAATAACCCTCAGCATTGGTGTCAGTGGGTGTAGTAATAACCCCTAGCATTGGTGTCAGTGGGTGCAGTAATAACCCCCAGTATTGGTGTCAGTGGGCACGGAAATAACGCTCAGCATTGGTGTCATTGGTGTCAGTGGGTACAGTAATAACCCTCAGCAGTGGTGTCATTGGGTGCAGTAATAACCTCCAGCATTGGTGTCAGCGGGTGCATTAATAACCCTCAGCTTTGGTGTCAGTGGGTACCGTAATAACCCCCAGCATTGGGGGGGTCACTGGTACTTCAGATCATCCCAACAGATCTTCTGGTTCTCTGAACTCTCTCCAGACTCCTGGATGTATAGGCCCACTCCTCGCCTCTCAAAAGGAGTCCTTCTGACACCACAGGCTCTCTCACTACTCTAAAGCAGCGTACACACGAGCGGACTTTTCGACCGGACTGGTCCGACGGACCGAGTCCGGCAGGCAATCTGATTGTGTGTGGGCTTCATCAGACCTTCAACTGACTTTTCCAGACGAAAATCTGACGGACTTTACATTTGGAACATGCTTCAAATCTTTACGTCGTAACTCTGCCGGACCCAGAAATCCGCTCGTCTGTATGCTAGTCCGACAGACAAAAAACGATTCTAGGGCAGCTATTGGCTACTGGCTATCAACTTCCTTATTTTAGTCCAGTGTACGTCATCACGTACAAATCCATCGGACTTTGGTGTGATTGTGTGTAGGCAAGTCCGTTCGTTAAAAAGTCCGTCGGGAGTCCATCAAAAGTCCATCAAAAGTCCGTCGAAAGTCCGCCAGAAAGTCTGTTGGACCAGTCCGGTCGAAAAGTCCGCCGGTGTGTACATGGCATTAGACTCCAACATGGAGTACAATCTCTGGAGTAGAACACCCCAGAGCCAGACCATTAACTCCATCTATCAGCTCTGTCCACCATAAGCTCTGTCCACCATCAGCTCCATCCACCATCAGAGCCGTACCATCAACTCCTTCCATCATACTACTACAGAGTAGTACCATCAACTCCATCCATCTTCAGAGCCGTACCATTAGCTTTGTCCACCATCAGAGCCTCTGTCCACCATCAGCTCTGTCCACCATCAGCTCCATCCACCATCAGAGCCATACCATCAACTCCTTCCATCATACTACTACAGAGTAGTACCATCAACTCCATCCATCTTCAGAGCCGTACCATTAGCTTCATCCACCATCAGAGCCATACCATCAGCTCCATCCACCATCAGAGCTATACCATCAGCTCCAGCTATCATCAGAGGTATACCATCAGTTCCATCCACAATTAGAGCCGTATCATGAACTCTGTCCACAATCAGAGCCGTACCATCAGCTCCATCCACCATCATCTCCATCCACCATCAGAGCCATACCATGAACTCCATCCATCATAAGAGCAGTACCATCGACTCCATGCATCTTCAGAGCCATACCATCAATGCCATCCATCATCAGAGCAGTACCATCAAGACCATTCATCTTCAGAGCCGTACAATCAACTTCATCCATCTTCAGAGCCGTGCTATCAAATCCATCTACCTTTAGAGCTGCACCATCAGCTCCATCCATCATCAGAGTCAAACCATCAGCTCCATTCGCCATTAGAGCTATACCATTAGCTCCATCCACCACATAAGCCATACTGAGTGTGAACTCCATTCACTATTAGGGCCATACCATCAGCTCCATCCACCATCAGGGCAATAATATCAACTCCATCCATCGTCAGAGCTGTACCATCATCTCCATCAACCATTAGAACTGTACTATCAGCTCCGTTCACCATCAGAGCCGTACCATCATCTCCATCCACCATCAGACCTGTACCATCATCTTCATTCACCATTAGAGCCATACCATCAGTTCCATACACTATCAGAGTCGTACCATCATCCCCCATCCTCCGCCTGAGCCACATCATCAGCTCCATCCACCATCAGAGCCATACCATCAACTCCATCCATCATGAGAGCTGTTCCATCATCTCCATCCACCATCAGAGCCATACCATCAACTCCATCCATCATCAGAGCCGTACCATCAACTCCACCCACCATCAGAGCTGTACCATTATTTTCATCCACCACCAGAGGCGTACCATCAACTCCATCCATCATCAGAGCCATACCATCAACTCCACCCACCATCAAAGCTGTACAATGATCTCCATCCATCTTTAGAGCCCTACCATCAACTCTGTCCATCATCAGAACCATACCATCAACTCAGTCCACCATCAGAGCCGTACCATCATTTCAATCCCCCATCAGAGCTGTACCATCATCTCCATCCATTATCAGAGCCATACCATCAACTCCATCCATCATCAGAGCCGTACCATTATCTTCATCCATCATCAGAGCTGTACCATCAACTCCGTCCATCATCAGAGCCGTGCCATCATCTCCATCCCCTATAAGAGCTATACCATCAACTCCATCCATCATCAGACTTTGTACCATCAACTCCGTCCATCATCAGAGCTGTGCCATGATCTCCATCCATCATCAGAGCCATACCATCAACTCCGTCCATCATCAGAGCCACACCATCAACTCAGTCCACCATCAGAGTCGTACCATCAACACCATCCATCATCAGTGCGGTACCATCAACTCCATCCATCATCAGTGCCGTACCATCAACTCCATCCATCATCAGAGCCATACCATCAACTCTATCCATCATCAGAGCCATACCATCAATTTCATCCATCATCAGAGCCGTACCATCAACTCCGTCCATCATCAGAGCCGTACCATCAACTCCATCCATCATCAGACTTTGTACCATCAACTCCGTCCATCATCAGAGCTGTGCCATGATCTCCATCCATCATCAGAGCCGTACCATCAACTCTGTCCACCATCAGAGCCACACCATCAACTCCATCCATCATTAGAGCCGTACCATCAACTCCGTCCATCATCAGAGCCATACCATCAACTCCATCCATCATCAGAGCCGTACCATCAGCTCCAAAGAAAGGTCAGAGCAAAGAAAGAAAGCAATGCAGCCACCACATTTATTTACTGTTCAGTTGCAATATATTATATTTGTGTTCTTGGGTTCTCACTTTGATACACATAGGGGCAAGTATGTTTCTTGGAGAGTGTGCAGTTCTTGGCTGTGTTCCCAAATGTCTGACATAGATCAGCCCCTGCTACAGCCTATCACCTTGTGACTTGCTACAACATTACAATGTACAGTCTGATCTCTGGGGGAGGGGAGACTGAGGAAATGCTTCCTCCTGCCTGCAGCAGACTGATGACATAATCTCAGCCTAGGCAAAGTCACTGAAGGTTAAAAGATTGATTTATAAAGCAAACTTACATAATAATGTTGCTGTATTTTCTGATACATCAGGAGTTTATGGTGCACGTCCTGCTGATACCTTTGGAATTTCTCTCCTCCGGCGGGGTGCAGGGAAGAGGTGAGCCACTACAGGACTTGGCAGCGGCACAGAAAGGGAAATATGATCGGAGCGGAGCGCAGGCTCTGGCGGCTGGCAGCCCATTATAGAGAATGTGGCACGTTCCCGGAATGAGAGGGTCTCCGCCAGAATGGATCCTCCAGGGCAGAGCGCCGGATCTCCAGCCAAGTCTTAGAACTGCAAACGGTCAATTCCGGTGAGCCGCTTCTGGCGAAACTGGAGGAAGACGAACCTGGGAAATAACTCCAAATACAGATCACAAACTTCTTTATGAGAAAGAGGATTTAAATCCTCCCTCCAGTCTTGTACCTTTGTACAGGATCCTACCTTACACTGAAATGTTCCTCCTTCTACAAAGTTACAATGTACAGTCTGATCACTGAGTGGGGGGGGACTGAGGAGATGATTCCTCCTCCTTCTATAAAGTTACAATGTACAGTCTGATCACTGTGGGAGGGTAGACTGAGGAAATGCTTCCTCCTCCTTCTAAAAAGTTACAATGTACAGCCTGATCACTGGGGGGAGGGGAGACTGAGGAAATGCTTCCTCATCCTTCTACAAACTTGCAATGTACAGTCTGATCACTGGGGGACGGGAGAGTGAGGAAATGCTTCCTCTTCCTTCTACAAAGTAACAATGTACAGCTTGATCACCGGGAAAGGAGAGACTGAGGAAATGCTTCCTCCTTCTTCTACAAAGAAGTTCACAAATGAGAACTGGCTAGACCTGATACACATGTTAGGACTACAGAGCAACCCCCCCATTTCACTCCATAACTTAGGGGTAGGTCACAGTGATATGTAGTCCAGAAAGGTGAACTTGGTAGACCTGATGATACTGTTGGAGATTGCAGTGCAGCAGAGGCAATGTGTTATCAGCCGACTACAGCAAGTTAGAAGTTTACTAAATTTCTGGCAGGATCAACATACATTTTCTGCAATGTCAACCATACAGTAAACAGATCACAAGGGAGCCAATAGGAGAAGTGCATTGCCGGGGGGGGGGGGGGGTACGTACTCTTTAAATTGGTCATTTCCCTCATTCAGCATGAATAGATATTTCTATACAGATTGTATACGGCTCTTAATTTGTGGGAAGGTGAAATTGAACACCCCCCCATTTTTTTTGCCGATTGCTCACTTTGTCTTCGGGGAGGAGGGACACAAGGAAAGGTCATCGATTTCTGTATTGTGTGTCAGAACAAAGCTTACTCAACCTGAATACAACTCCGCGTTATCATCGGACACAGACACCGCGCTAATGCGCTGCCTGATCTGACCGCACTGACAAGAGAAAACCTCCCCCCCCCCATTCTCCTTCTACCGAAGGAAGGGGGACATCTCACAGCAGAGGAATTCTCATTTAAAAAGAGAACTCGTCACATCCAGACTTATACCAGAATCTGAATAGTCATTCCTAAATCAGATGTTCTAACCCTTCAATAATATATATATATATATATATATATATATATATATATATATATATAAATAAGATTACTCAGCCGGCAGAGACAACGAGCCTAATCATAGACATGAAATAGACATTAAACGTTAGAAGGGGGAGCAGAACCTGTGCAGACCCAGGCTGACCTATCCCAAGAGAGATTTCCACCATCCCTCCAAGGTAAGTAGGTTGAGCTTTAATGTCTATTCCATGATCCTAGCACATTTAATAGAGCCAAAAGTATATGAACCCCCCTCTATGGGACCGAGTTCAGGTGTCTCCATTGAATGGTCCTGCTAATCCCCCATCACACAAAGACTTTGTAGACAATTGTGCTCTTCCAACCTTGTGGTACAGTTTGGTGAAGACCCTTTTCTATTCCAGCATGACTGTGCACCCCTGTGTACAAAGCCAGCTCCATAAAGACATGGGGTGGCCAGTTTGGTGTGGAAGAACTCAAGTGTCCTACACAGAGCCCTGACCTCAACCCTACTGAACACCTTTGGGATGGACTGGAATGTTCTGTGCAAGCTGGGTCTTTTTTTGGTGCCCAATGTGAGGCCCAACATGTGTGTCGGGACTTCTCATCTAACATCAGTACCTGACTACATAAATGGCACAAATTCACACAGACACCCTTCAAAATTTTGTGTAAAGTCTTCCCAGAAGAGTGGAGGATGGTGTAGCTGCAAAGATCAAAGTCTTGGCAATATAGTGTACCTATCAGTAGGACCTCCATGTTGGGAAAGTCTCTGATGATGACCCAGGGAAGAAGGTGTGTGGGGCCTAAGGCCAACAACTTCCTACAGGTTTTGCAATAGGATGTCCAACAAGCTCATATACAGCAGGTGTGCTGGTCAGGTTCTTGGCCATATGGTGTAGCTAAGAGTAAGGCCCCAACACTGGAAAAATCTCTAGTGATGACCCAAAGAAGCAGACATGTTGGGAATAAGGCCAACAACTTCCTCCATATTTTGGAACTGGATGTCCAACAAGCTCATACATGTCAGGTGTCCACGTGGCGATATAGTGTAGGTTAGATCTTTCATCTTCTCTCTCACATCCATAGCTGAGCTTATTGCTCACAAAATCAACCCAAAGCACTAGGCTCTATAAAAAAAAATGGCATTGTGGGATGAAAGGGCAACAGGTCCTCTTTGATCTGTGGAACCTTCATCTTTTCATAGGATGAAAATGGAACACATTGTATCAGGAGGAATAAAGGAACTCTTATGGTTGTGAAAACCTCTCTAGTATAAAGGAGACAATTGTTCTATTTCCTCTCCTTCAGAAAAACACCTGTACGAGGTTCTTTTTTAAAGAGAACCTGTCCTAAAGATAAGATTGCCTGGGTGTGTGGCTGAGTGCTGAAGTGAACAGAAGGCCGATGGCGCTGTATAGAATCTTCAAAAGCAAAGAATGTCACCAGCACATCACAAGCTCAGCTAAGAGCCATTTATTAGTCAAAGGAATTAAAGTAACATTGTTTGCCTGCTGGAGGGGCTACTTTGAGCTCCGAAATATCCCTGTTACTTTTATTCTTGTGACTCATATATGGTTCTTGGCTGAGCTTGTGATGTGCTGGTGATGTGCTGGTGATGGCCTTTGCCCTTGAAGTTTGTTGGCATGCAGTTTGCCAATCAGAATTTTTAATGAACTCCGTCAGCATTTGCATTCATGTTACAAAGGAGCAGAGTCCAAGCTATGGAGTCCATCCTCTCGTTAAAGATTTAAAGTATATTCAGAGATAACATTTTACATTTACGTTCTAGGTATAATTGTTAGGTATTAGAACCCAGGGTCAGGTTTATTTTGTCGTCTGCATCCCCCACTAGATAGATCCACCAATTCTACTAATTCTGGTGACCGTTTTTATGGGGACAGAAAGTGATGGGCTTATTCCTATACCAGACCAGGCCATTCGCCCCCCCCCACCCCACCCCTCTCCACCTTAGCAAGGCACCTTGTCTCATTGTTGAGGGACAAAGGTCTCTTCCCCACATCCTGTCCCCCAAAAGAGATGTGGGGGTTTGTGGTGGGACTTATTGAAATCTGAAAGCGCCATTTATATTAAGCAGGCCCCCAGATATCTGTGAACCCATTATCATAGATTGGGGGTGCCGCTCCAGGCTCCTTATTTGTCCAGGTCCGGTTACTCCGACCATTCACACTGGGGCAGTTTTCAGGCGCTTTAGCGCTGGAAATAGCCTCTGCAAAGTGCCTGAAAACCGCCTCCCATTCATTCCAGTGTGTCTTTTCACACTGGGGCGGTGCGCTTGCGGGACATTATGAAAAGTCCTGCAAGCAGCATCTTTGGGGCGGGTTTGGAGCGCTGTATTTTAGCTGTAAGTAGCCTTAAGAGTGCAGGCTAGGGGAGAGCTTTTCTCGACTCAATGGGTAAACATGTAGGAAGAAAAGATCCCATAGGCCGCACATCCAGCAAAAGCCCAAACAGTGTTTATAGTAAAAGCAGCCTCAGGCCAGGCTCCGTCCAGGCCATGCCCCCTCAGAGACGTTTCGCCCAACCTAGTCATGGAGGTGCACTGGATGTGTGGCATTTGGGATCTTTTCCTCCTCCAGATATCTGCCCCTCTTCAAGGGAAACAATACAGGGTACAATAATGCCCCTTAGTACCAATTCTCAAAATGATCCGTAAGCTCCTCGTAAACTCCTCTTACTGGGCTAGATACATCACAATCAAATGGGCTTCATGCAAGGCCCAGAAGCTGGAGACAATGCCGCCAGCGCTATCAAGTATTTACTGTACCCTCCCTGAGACCAGAAAGTCATTTATCCACCCCCCCCCCAAAAAAAAAAATGGAGCACCAGCCACCAATTTTCAACACAAGTCTTGGCAGTTGGAGGGCAGGCAGGCTGTGCTGTTCTCCCAGCACAGCCAGAAAACTGACCATGCTGTGATAGATGAGCCTCCATGCCTACTGTGGTCAGTATGAAATAGGAAATCAAAGTGACTGGCAAAGTGACTGGCAGGACCCCCAAGTATTTCACACAAAGGAGGTAATACAAAGAGAACATGATACATATCGAATTATGAAATGTTGGGGTAACAGGAGGATACAGCAACTTTACAGGAAGACTTAAATTAAATAGAGGGATAGATAATTATATGGCAGATGAGGTTTAAAGCCCAACCCCGGGCCAAAAAAAACAGTTTTCTCAACTCCTCGTTCTTGTCTAAGAGATTGGAGAATCCTCCAATTCCCCCTGCACAAGACTGCTCCCTGTGGCTCCAGACCACCACCACCCCCCACGGCTGGTGGGAGAAGAAAATTTCCTGGCGTTAGTGGAAGTAAACAATTTCCCATGATTGGTATTAGGGGAAGGAATAGTGCCCCATCATTGGTGTCAGTGGTAGTAGTAGTGTACCATCATTGGTGTCAGTGGAAGGAATAGTGCCCCATCATTGGTGTCAGTGGGAGGAATAGTGCCCCATCATTGGTGTCAGTGGGATGAATAGTGCCCATCATCCAATCATTGGTGCCAATAGAAGGAATAGGGCTTCATTATTGGTAGCAGTGGAAGGAATAGTGCCCCGTTATTGGTGTCAGCTGTAGTAGTAGTACCCCATCATTGGTGTCAATGGTAGTAGTAGTGCGCCATTATTGGTGTCAGTGGTAGTAGTAGTGCCCCATCATTGGTGTCAGTGGTAGTAGAAGGCCCCCATCATAGGTGTCAGTGGTAGTAACAGTGCCCCATCATTGGTGTCCATGGGAGGGATAGTGCCCCATCATTGGTTGCTGACAGTGAGGGGAATAATGCCCCAAGAGCTAGATAAAAGTAAGCAAAGGGGTGCATCAGGCCCCTGGGCTGCAGTTTGGAGACCACTGACCTTGACAAATAGAGCAGTTGATCCATACAGTGCAGGCTCAGGCCCACTGCATGGGAAAACTTTTTTTTTTTTGCCTAGAGTTGAGCTTTAATATTGAAAAATGTAAAGTAATACACTTTGGAGCTATAAATATGAATGCAAGTTACATTCTAGGAGGATAACCTTTGGGGGAATTGAGTATGGAAAAGGGTTTGGGGGGGAAGGGTACTGGTAGATCATGACATGAACACACACACAGGTTGAACTGGATTACCGGGGACTTTTTTCAAACTTTCCAACTATGTAACTTTGATTCTGGTAGATACGTTAGATACGTGTTCCTCTGGATGTGAAACCTCAATATATAACATACAGGCATTAGATAAGCAAACACAAGAGGTATTTACATGTATCACATGTTTCAGCTATCAGTTCTAAAGCAGAAGATTCAGATTTCACACAGCTAGTATGTCGGTATGCAGTATGGACACATCTACACCAAATATGCCCGCACTTCTCAGAAACATGCTGGAAGGGATGTGGTCAACCAGGTCCCTTCAGCCACATTTGGTGGTTCTGTCCGGTAATACAAGAGTAATAGAAATCCATAATGATAAACACTATCAATGGCATCACAGGATCCTCCTTGCTTACTTTAGACCCGCCTTTCTCAACTAGGGTTCTCCAGAATCCTAGAGTTCCTCCAGAGCATTGTTTCTTAACCAGGGTTCCATGGAAGGGGGGGGTGACCATCACACTAATGTATCATGAGTTGTAGATATACTGTAGAAATTTTTAGCAGGGCTTCCCTGAGACCGGAAATTTATTTCAAGGGTTTATTCAGTTCAACAAACAATAGAAAGGCTCAGGAGCACACATGTACATAATATTCCTAATACAAGCTATAGTCAGACCTCACTGCAAGAGGGAGACAGACCAAGAGAAAAAAACATCCGAATGGGTGTATCCAGTACAAACTCCAGGTCTCTAAGAGGGTATTATATTACTACAGCATAATACTTATTGCAGTAGACCTGAGGTCGTATAGGGAGCATATCTCATTTGTGATCTATAAGCATCATTGCAAGAAGATCTCAGTATGATTGTGCAGTCCTGCTCTACAGAAACAGAAGAATTGAGGAGAAAGGTGTACTAGGGAAACAGCAGTAGACAAGTGAAGGGAAGTAGTGAAGAGATTTAAAGCCAACTGCTCCGCGGGAAGACAGGTGGGGTGTAGGGGAGGCCATTGGGTGGTAAGGAGGGGAGGCAAGCCCCCAAACAATTTGTTTTTGCCTCGGGCATTCAAGGAATAATAGTTCTGAATTATGGGGAACCTGTGAAAAGGGTCCATGTGACCACAAAAATGGGATACCTGTGATGATGTTGGGCTATCAATGGGATTAATGTTTCTGAATCATGGGGAACCTAAGAAAATTATCCATACGGTCTATGTGGCCATGAAAGTGGGTTACCTGTCATGGTGTCAGTCTACCAATGGGATAATGGTTCTGAATTGTGGAGAACCCAAGAAAACAATCCATACAGTCCATGTGACCATGAAAGTGGGCTATCTGTATGGTGACTGTCAGGCTGTCAATGGGATAATGGTTATGAATTGTAGGGGACTGCAGAAAACAATCCATACAGTACATGTGGCTACAAAAGTTGGGTACCTATCATGGTGTGAGGCTACCAAATCTTCTAGTTGCCGGAGTCAAGTTAGTACAGTGGACAACGACCAATGCAAAATAGCATTCTTCCCAATGACCACTTTTGTACCCTAATGTACCATAAGCTGTAGATACATGCAGTTATTAGCAGGGACTCGCTGAGACCAGAAAGTCATTTCAAGGGTTCCTTCCTCCATGCTGAAGGGTTTGAGAAAGACTGCTCTGGACTCTGACCCCTGGATCTTATTATTTTATTCTACCGAGTCATCTGTAACCCTCAGACTATTCCTTCTCTGTGCTGCTAAAAGCCTTATCCTTAAATTGTGGAAGCAACCAATGGCACCTCCACAAAGGGAATGGCTGTTAATAGTCAACCAGTATTCCACCATGGTAGAGATTATGCACAACACCTACACTAATGCCCTGTACACACGATAGGATTTTCCAACAACAAGATCCATGTTTTTTTTCCGACGGTAGTTGGCTCAAACTTGTCTTGCATACACACGGTCACACAAATCTTGTCGGAAATTCCGAAACGTCAAGAACGCGGTCGACCTACAACACGTACGACGAGCCGAGAAAAATGAAGTTCAATAGCCAGTGTGGCTCTTCTGCTTGATTCCGAGCATGCGTGGAACTTTGTGGGTCGGAATTGTGTACACATGCTCGGAATTTACAACAACGGATTTTGTTGTCGGGAAAATTTGAGATCCAGATCTCAAATTTTGTGTGTTGGAAATTCCGATGGAAAATGTCCGATGGAGCCTACACAGGGTCAGAATTTCCGACACCGAGCTCCCATAGAACATTTTCCGTCGGAAAATCCTATCGTGTGTACGGGGCATTAAATGATATGGGATCTTGGCTAGTTGGCTGTCATATAGAACAACTGATTGATATCTGAGCGATATATCCTAAGAGACCATACAGTCAGTGGCGTCGCTAGGGGGTGGCTTTTGGGGCTATAGCCCCGAATCTGGGGCTCATAGCCCCGAGTCTCTGCAGGGGTTCTCTGGAGACCCTGATGTAATTGGGGGGCTCTCTGGGGATATATACACACACACACGTATATTATATACCTATGTATGCCCGCCCAAGCATATGACTTTCTTTACTACGCTGCTATGGGCTCTAGCCCCAGATCTTTTGTAGACCTAGCAACTCCTCTGCATACAGTACTTTCAAAAGTTAAAAATAAGCTCTTAAAACTCAACCAGTTGGATGCCAAATAGGAATGTTTTCTTCATTGGTATCCAACTATGCTATGCCAATGCCTATCTAGAAGCTTAGATGCCCCATGTAATATGCTACCTCCTTCTCTTTTAACCTGAACCCTCCTACATATTCCTTTCCCCCCTCCAGTAAAACGCTTCAGTTGTTGAAGTTAATTATCTTATTCTACTGCAATACTCCGAGGTGAGCCCCAACCATAGACTATTAGGATACGGTGGTATAATTTGCCGTTCCTTCCTTTTTATATTAAACAAAAAATGTATCTAAAAAACAAAACAAAAAAAAAAAAAAAGGGAAAATAGAACTACACTATATAACCAAAAGTATTGTCTTTACACGCACATGAACTTTAATGAAATCCCAGTCTTAGCCTGAAGGGTTCAATATTGAGTTGGCCCACCCTTTGCAGCTATAACAGCTTCAACTCTTCTGGGAAGGCCGTCCACAAAATTTAGGAGTGCGTCTGTGGGAATGTTTGACCACTCTTCCAGAAGCGCATTTGTGAGGTCAGGCACTGATGTTGGACGAGAAGGCCTGGCTCGCAGTCTGCACTCTAATAAATCATCCCAAAGGTGTTCTATCGCAGTGGTCATCAACCCTGTCCTCAGGGTCCACTAACAGGCCAGGTTTTATGTATTACCTTGGGGAGATGCAGACTAGAATAGTGCAATCACTGAGCAGCAAATGATATCACCTGTGATGTATTTCAGTTATATTGCAAACCTGGCCTGTTAGTGGGCCTTGAGGACAGGGTTGATGACCACTGTTCTATCGGATTGAGGTCAGGACTCTGTGCAAGCCAGTCAAGTTCCTCCACCCCAAACGCGCTCATTCATGTCTTTATGGACCTTGCTTTGTGCTCTGGTGTGCAGTCATGTTGGAACAGGAAGGGGCCATCCCCAAACCGTTCCCACAAAGTTGGGAGCATGAAATTGTCCAAAATATCTTGGTATGCTGACGCCTTAAGTGTTCCCTTCACTGGAACTAAGGGGCCAAGCCCAACCCCTGGAAAAAAAAAAACCCACACCATAATCCCCCCTCCACCAAATGATTTAGATCAGTGCACAAAGCAAGGTCCATAAAGACATGGATGAGCGAGTTTGGGGTGGAGGAACTTGACTGGCCTGCACAGAGTCCCGACCTCGATGGGACACCTTTGGGATGAATTAGAGCGGAGACTGCGGCCTTCTCGTCTACATCAGTGCCTGACCCCACAAATGCGCTTCTGGAAGAATGGTCAAACATTCCCATAGACACACTCCTAAACCTTGTGGACGGCCTTCTCAGAAGAGTTGAAGCTGTTATAGCTGCAAAGGGTGGGCCAGCTCAATATTCAACCCTACGGACTATGACTGGGATGCCATTAAAGTTAACGTGTGTGTAAAGGCAGGCGTCACAATACTTTTGGTAATATAGTGTATATGGGGAAAAATATGACATGACCATTGTTTATGTTAGACGGCGCACAAAGCAAACTAAATGTCATCCGTGGAGACCAGTTGTGTGTTTGATTGAGGTGGGTTCCTTAGATTCTTAAGCTCCTCTGGTGACATGAAGGAGATGTGATTGATCCTACAGGTGGCGTACACCTCATACTGGCATTGGATCAATAAGGTGAAAAACAATAAATCTCCTCTGTTGTGTTCGCTGACATATCTTCTGGCAGCTGGTGGGTTAAACATTCCTGGCTGACTAGTAAGCTTCTTCTTGTTGAGGATTAATTGGTCTCTGAGCTGCATGGAATCACCTTCATTAAGGAGGGTTGGAGCCTCTATGGAATACACTTGAAGGACTCATATGGCCTCATTAGTTTGCACAGTTACAAAAACAAACACTGAAGATAAGATTAGATCCTGCACACAGAAACCTGACTTTTAGTGGAACAATTACTGAGATCACCAGTTTCACCACACAAAGGCCAAGGAGCAGACCCCTCACCGAGGAGGAGTATTGAGAAATCTCTCGCCGCCGGCCTTTGCCAGAATCAGGTATCAGCCAACATGGCTGTGCCGGGGGGGGGGGAGTATGCTCCAATGGTGCCACCCCCCCCCATGCCTCTATTGGCCTCATGGGTGGCATGCCCCTGGGTATCCACTGCAAGGGTCTCTTCACCTTATTGACACCCATTTCTGAGTGTATTTAACCCTTTCGTTTGAAATTTGTCACATACATGTAATACTGCCTTTCTCAACTGGGGTGCTGCAGCACCCTGACGTGCCTTCAAGGGTCGTCAGGGGTGTCGCGCTACATCTGGTATTTTTACACAGCGTCATGTGCTACTGTAGTATTGGCGAGCCAGCCACCAGCATCATGGAAATGCATGGCGCTAATCCAGGGTGACGCAGTGGTTCAGCTTTATCGGGGCTAAAACAGGCCATGAGGCTATGACAAGACGACCCCGTGCTTTGCCCTCTTAGGGTCACTAAATTGCCAGCCTCCTCCCTGCTGCTCACACTTGCCTATGGGCTCGTTTACATGGACAGCAAGCGGGAAATAATAGCAGGAGGTTGAGCCAAAGTTTGACTGCCCATCTAAACACAAGCAATTCGGTGAACCAGCAAGGGCAAAGCACAGTCACCTTGATGTCCCTTTTATAAACCAAACCGAGCAGATACCTGTACAATGTTTTCAGTCACCCCGTCCCTTACAGATACAATGTTTCCAATCACCAAATCCCTTGTAGATACAATGTTTCCAATCACCCCATCTCTTATAGATACATGTTTCCAATTCCCACCCCCCGTCCCTTGCAGATACAATGTTTCCAACCACCCTTCCCTTGCAAATACAATGTTTCCAATCCCCCCGTCCCTTGTAGATATAATGTTTCCAATCACCCCGTCCCTTGTAGATATAATGTTTCCAATTTCCCCCGTCCCTTGTAGATACAATGTTTCCAATCACCCTTCCCTTGTAGATACAATGTTTCCAATCACCCCCATCCCTTGTAGATACAATGTTTCCAATCACCCCCATCCCTTGTAGATACAATGTTTCCAATCACCCCGTCCCTTGTAGATACAATGTTTCCAATCTCCCCCGTCCCTTGTAGATATAATGTTTCCAATCACCCCCGTCCCTTGCAGATACATTGTTTCCAATCACCCCGTCCCTTGCAGATACAATGTTTCCAATCACCCCGTCCCTTGCAGATACAATGTTTCCAATCACCCCGTCCCTTGCAGATACAATGTTTCCAATCCCCCCGTCCCTTGCAGATACAATGTTTCCAATCCCCCCGTCCCTTGCAGATACAATGTTTCCAATCCCCCCGTCCCTTGCAGATACAATATTTCCAATCACCCCATCCCTTGCAGATACAATGTTTCCAATCTCCCCCTTCCCTTGTAGATACAATGTTTCCAATCACCCTTCCCCTGCAGATACAATGTTTCCAATCCCCCCATCCCTTGTAGATATAATGTTTCCAATCTCCCCGTCCCTTGTAGATATAATGTTTCCAATCTCCCCGTCCCTTGTAGATATAATGTTTCCAACCACCCTTCCCTTGCAAATACAATGTTTCCAATACCCCCGTCCCTTGTAGATATAATGTTTCCAATCACCCCGTCCCTTGTAGATATAATGTTTCCAATCACCCCGTCCCTTGTAGATACAATGTTTCCAATCACCCCGTCCCTTGTAGATACAATGTTTCCAATCTCCCCCGTCCCTTGTAGATACAATGTTTCCAATCTCCCCCGTCCCTTGTAGATATAATGTTTCCAATCACCCCCTTCCCTTGTAGATACAATGTTTCCAATCACCCCCTTCCCTTGTAGATACAATGTTTCCAATCACCCTTCCCCTGCAGATACAATGTTTCCAATCCCCCTGTCCCTTGCAGATACAATGTTTCCAATCCCCCCGTCCCTTGCAGATACAATGTTTCCAATCCCCCCGTCCCTTGCAGATACAATATTTCCAATCCCCCGTCCCTTGCAGATACAATGTTTCCAATCCCCCCATCCCTTGTAGATATAATGTTTCCAATCTCCCCGTCCCTTGTAGATATAATGTTTCCAATCACCCCGTCCCTTGTAGATACAATGTTTCCAATCACCCCGTCCCTTGTAGATACAATGTTTCCAATCTCCCCCGTCCCTTGTAGATATAATGTTTCCAATCACCCCCATCCCTTGTAGATATAATGTTTCCAATCACCCCGTCCCTTGTAGATACAATGTTTCCAATCACCCCGTCCCTTGCAGATACAATGTTTCCAATCACCCCGTCCCTTGCAGATACAATGTTTCCAATCCCCCCGTCCCTTGCAGATACAATGTTTCCAATCACCCCGTCCCTTGCAGATACAATGTTTCCAATCCCCCCGTCCCTTGCAGATACAATGTTTCCAATCACCCCGTCCCTTGCAGATACAATGTTTCCAATCCCCCGTCCCTTGCAGATACAATGTTTCCAATCACCCCCATCCCTTGCAGATACAATGTTTCCAATCCCCCGTCCCTTGCAGATACAATGTTTCCAATCACCCCGTCCCTTGCAGATACAATGTTTCCAATCCCCCCGTCCCTTGCAGATACAATGTTTCCAATCCCCCCGTCCCTTGCAGATACAATGTTTCCAATCCCCCCATCCCTTGCAGATACAATGTTTCCAATCCCCCCATCCCTTGCAGATACAATGTTTCCAATCCCCCCATCCCTTGTAGATATAATGTTTCCAATCACCCCCGTCCCCTGCAGATACAATGTTTCTAATCCCCCCCCGTCCCTTGCAGATACAATGTTTCCAATCCCATCCCTTGTAGATGCAATGTTTCCAATCACCCTTCCCCTGCAGATACAATGTTTCCAATCCCCCCCCCCGTCCCTTGCAGATACAATGTTTCCAATCACCCCGTCCCTTGTAGATACAATGTTTCCAATCTCCCCCGTCCCTTGTAGATATAATGTTTCCAATCACCCCCGTCCCTTGCAGATACAATGTTTCCAATCCCCCCTCCCTTGCAGATACAATGTTTCCAATCCCCCGTCCCTTGCAGATACAATGTTTCCAATCCCCCGTCCATTGCAGATACAATGTTTCCAATCCCCCGTCCCTTGCAGATACAATGTTTCCAACCACCCTTCCCTTGCAAATACAATGTTTCCAATCCCCCGTCCCTTGCAGATACAATGTTTCCAATCACCCCGTCCCTTGCAGATACAATGTTTCCAATCCCCCCGTCCCTTGCAGATACAATGTTTCCAATCCCCCCGTCCCTTGCAGATACAATGTTTCCAATCCCCCCGTCCCTTGCAGATACAATGTTTCCAATCACCCCCATCCCTTGCAGATACAATATTTCCAATCACCCCATCCCTTGCAGATACAATGTTTCCAATCCCCCCGTCCCTTGCAGATACAATGTTTCCAATCCCCCCGTCCCTTGCAGATACAATGTTTCCAATCTCCCCCGTCCCTTGTAGATATAATGTTTCCAATCACCCCCATCCCTTGCAGATACAATATTTCCAATCACCCCATCCCTTGCAGATACAATGTTTCCAATCTCCCCCGTCCCTTGTAGATATAATGTTTCCAATCACCCCCATCCCTTGCAGATACATTGTTTCCAATCACCCTTCCCCTGCAGATACAATGTTTCTAATCCCCCCCCCCCCCCCCGTCCCTTGCAGATACAATGTTTCCAATCCCATCCCTTGTAGATACAATGTTTCCAATCACCCTTCCCCTGCAGATACAATGTTTCCAATCCCCCCCCCCCCCCGTCCCTTGCAAATACAATGTTTCCAATCACCCCGTCCCTTGCAGATACAATGTTTCCAATCTCCCCGTCCCTTGTAGATATAATGTTTCCAACCACCCTTCCCTTGCAAATACAATGTTTCCAATACCCCCGTCCCTTGTAGATATAATGTTTCCAATCACCCCGTCCCTTGTAGATATAATGTTTCCAATCACCCCGTCCCTTGTAGATACAATGTTTCCAATCACCCCGTCCCTTGTAGATACAATGTTTCCAATCTCCCCCGTCCCTTGTAGATACAATGTTTCCAATCTCCCCCGTCCCTTGTAGATATAATGTTTCCAATCACCCCCTTCCCTTGTAGATACAATGTTTCCAATCACCCTTCCCCTGCAGATACAATGTTTCCAATCCCCCTGTCCCTTGCAGATACAATGTTTCCAATCCCCCCGTCCCTTGCAGATACAATGTTTCCAATCCCCCCGTCCCTTGCAGATACAATATTTCCAATCCCCCGTCCCTTGCAGATACAATGTTTCCAATCCCCCCATCCCTTGTAGATATAATGTTTCCAATCTCCCCGTCCCTTGTAGATATAATGTTTCCAATCACCCCGTCCCTTGTAGATACAATGTTTCCAATCACCCCGTCCCTTGTAGATACAATGTTTCCAATCTCCCCCGTCCCTTGTAGATATAATGTTTCCAATCACCCCCATCCCTTGTAGATATAATGTTTCCAATCACCCCGTCCCTTGTAGATACAATGTTTCCAATCACCCCGTCCCTTGCAGATACAATGTTTCCAATCCCCCCGTCCCTTGCAGATACAATGTTTCCAATCACCCCGTCCCTTGCAGATACAATGTTTCCAATCCCCCCGTCCCTTGCAGATACAATGTTTCCAATCACCCCGTCCCTTGCAGATACAATGTTTCCAATCCCCCGTCCCTTGCAGATACAATGTTTCCAATCACCCCCATCCCTTGCAGATACAATGTTTCCAATCCCCCGTCCCTTGCAGATACAATGTTTCCAATCACCCCGTCCCTTGCAGATACAATGTTTCCAATCCCCCCGTCCCTTGCAGATACAATGTTTCCAATCCCCCCGTCCCTTGCAGATACAATGTTTCCAATCCCCCCATCCCTTGCAGATACAATGTTTCCAATCCCCCCATCCCTTGCAGATACAATGTTTCCAATCCCCCCATCCCTTGTAGATATAATGTTTCCAATCACCCCCGTCCCCTGCAGATACAATGTTTCTAATCCCCCCCCGTCCCTTGCAGATACAATGTTTCCAATCCCATCCCTTGTAGATGCAATGTTTCCAATCACCCTTCCCCTGCAGATACAATGTTTCCAATCCCCCCCCCCGTCCCTTGCAGATACAATGTTTCCAATCACCCCGTCCCTTGTAGATACAATGTTTCCAATCTCCCCCGTCCCTTGTAGATATAATGTTTCCAATCACCCCCGTCCCTTGCAGATACAATGTTTCCAATCCCCCCTCCCTTGCAGATACAATGTTTCCAATCCCCCGTCCCTTGCAGATACAATGTTTCCAATCCCCCGTCCATTGCAGATACAATGTTTCCAATCCCCCGTCCCTTGCAGATACAATGTTTCCAACCACCCTTCCCTTGCAGATACAATGTTTCCAATCCCCCGTCCCTTGCAGATACAATGTTTCCAATCACCCCGTCCCTTGCAGATACAATGTTTCCAATCCCCCCGTCCCTTGCAGATACAATGTTTCCAATCCCCCCGTCCCTTGCAGATACAATGTTTCCAATCCCCCCGTCCCTTGCAGATACAATGTTTCCAATCACCCCCATCCCTTGCAGATACAATATTTCCAATCACCCCATCCCTTGCAGATACAATGTTTCCAATCCCCCCGTCCCTTGCAGATACAATGTTTCCAATCCCCCCGTCCCTTGCAGATACAATGTTTCCAATCTCCCCCGTCCCTTGTAGATATAATGTTTCCAATCACCCCCATCCCTTGCAGATACAATATTTCCAATCACCCCATCCCTTGCAGATACAATGTTTCCAATCTCCCCCGTCCCTTGTAGATATAATGTTTCCAATCACCCCCATCCCTTGCAGATACATTGTTTCCAATCACCCTTCCCCTGCAGATACAATGTTTCTAATCCCCCCCCCCCCGTCCCTTGCAGATACAATGTTTCCAATCCCATCCCTTGTAGATACAATGTTTCCAATCACCCTTCCCCTGCAGATACAATGTTTCCAATCCCCCCCCCCCCCCCGTCCCTTGCAAATACAATGTTTCCAATCACCCCGTCCCTTGCAGATACAATGTTTCCAATCTCCCCCGTCCCTTGTAGATATAATGTTTCCAATCACCCCGTCCCTTGCAGATACAATATTTCCAATCCCCCGTCCCTTGCAGATACAATGTTTCCAATCACCCCGTCCCTTGCAGATACAATGTTTCCAATCCCCCCCGTCCCTTGTAGATATAATGTTTCCAATCCCCCGTCCCTTGCAGATACAATGTTTCCAATCCCCCCGTCCCTTGCAGATACAATGTTTCCAATCACCCCATCCCTTGCAGATACAATGTTTCCAATCCCCCCGTCCCTTGCAGATACAATGTTTCCAATCTCCCCCGTCCCTTGTAGATATAATGTTTCCAATCACCCCCATCCCTTGCAGATACAATATTTCCAATCACCCCATCCCTTGCAGATACAATGTTTCCAATCCCCCCGTCCCTTGCAGATACAATGTTTCCAATCTCCCCCGTCCCTTGTAGATATAATGTTTCCAATCACCCCCATCCCTTGCAGATACATTGTTTCCAATCACCCTTCCCCTGCAGATACAATGTTTCTAATCCCCCCCCCCGTCCCTTGCAGATACAATGTTTCCAATCCCATCCCTTGTAGATACAATGTTTCCAATCACCCTTCCCCTGCAGATACAATGTTTCCAATCCCCCCCCCCCCGTCCCTTGCAGATACAATGTTTCCAATCACCCCGTCCCTTGCAGATACAATGTTTCCAATCTCCCCCGTCCCTTGTAGATATAATGTTTCCAATCACCCCGTCCCTTGCAGATACAATATTTCCAATCCCCCGTCCCTTGCAGATACAATGTTTCCAATCACCCCGTCCCTTGCAGATAAAATGTTTCCAATCCCCCCCGTCCCTTGTAGATATAATGTTTCCAATCCCCCGTCCCTTGCAGATACAATGTTTCCAATCTCCCCCGTCCCTTGTAGATACAATGTTTCCAATCACCCCGTCCCTTGCAGATACAATGTTTCCAATCCCCCGTCCCTTGCAGATACAATGTTTCCAATCTCCCCCGTCCCTTGTAGATATAATGTTTCCAATCACCCCCGTCCCTTGCAGATACAATGTTTCCAATCCCCCGTCCCTTGCAGATACATTGTTTCCAATCTCCCCCGTCCCTTGTAGATATAATGTTTCCAATCACCCCCGTCCCTTGCAGATACAATGTTTCCAATCCCCCGTCCCTTGCAGATACAATGTTTCCAATCCCCCGTCCCTTGCAGATACAATGTTTCCAATCTCCCCCGTCCCTTGTAGATATAATGTTTCCAATCACCCCCGTCCCTTGCAGATACAATGTTTCCAATCCCCCGTCCCTTGCAGATACAATGTTTCCAATCCCCCGTCCCTTGCAGATACAATATTTCCAATCCCCCGTCCCTTGCAGATACAATGTTTCCAATCCCCCTTCCCTTGCAGATACAATGTTTCCAATCCCCCCCATCCCTTGTAGATATAATGTTTCCAATCACCCCCGTCCCTTGCAGATACATTGTTTCCAATCCCCCCTCCCTTGCAGATACAATGTTTCCAATCCCCCGTCCCTTGCAGATACATTGTTTCCAATCCCCCCTCCCTTGCAGATACAATGTTTCCAATCACCCCGTCCCTTGCAGATACAATGTTTCCAATCACCCCGTCCCTTGCAGATACAATGTTTCCAATCCCCCGTCCCTTGCAGATACAATGTTTCCAATCACCCCGTCACTTTCAGATACAATGTTTCCAATCCCATCCCTTGTAGATACAATGTTTCCAATCACCCCATCTCTTATAGATACATGTTTCCAATTCCCACCCCCCGTCCCTTGCAGATACAATGTTTCCAATCCCCCCGTCCCCTGCAGATACAATGTTTCCAATCCCCCCCCCGTCCCTTGCAGATACAATGTTTCCAATCACCTCGTCCCTTGCAGATACAATGTTTCCAATCTCCCCCGTCCCTTGTAGATATAATGTTTCCAATCACCCCCGTCCCTTGCAGATACATTGTTTCCAATCCCCCCTCCCTTGCAGATACAATGTTTCCAATCCCCCCTCCCTTGCAGATACAATGTTTCCAATCACCCCGTCCCCTGCAGATACAATGTTTCCAATCCCCCCCCCGTCCCTTGCAGATACAATGTTTCCAATCACCCCGTCCCTTGCAGATACAATGTTTCCAATCACCCCGTCCCTTGCAGATACAATGTTTCCAATCACCCCGTCCCTTGCAGATACAATGTTTCCAATCACCCTGTCCCTTGCAGATACAATGTTTCCAATCACCCCGTCCCTGGCAGATCCGGGGTTGACACATGCGGTGACACTGAGTGCGATCAGGCTGGATACACATCGCCATGGTATGTGCGCCCGGGCCGTCAGCATTCCTCAGCCCCCCGTCACACAGAACGCTTTTGTTCAAAGTCGGCAGGTGAAGAAAATATTTTCCCGTGACGTGACTGCGAGAGAAAAAAAAAAGACATCAAAAGAGATCATAAGGCTGCAGAAGCGAGTGAGATGTGACAGCTGCGAGATTCCTGACATACCGTCATTCTCCCATACTTCAGGGTCACATGAGAGGAGCCGGGATCAGGAATTCTGTATGAGGGTCTCACGGGTCATTTCTCCATCCGTGTTCTTATATCTGAAATCTAAGCCCATATAGATGACACTAATTGAAGCTGAACTCTGGGCACAAAAATGCTTATATAAATAAAGTTCCTTATCAGGCACAGAAGATATAAATCCACTATGTGAGCACCAAATGCCTCTGCAAACCCAGATATTACCTTGTAAAAGTAGCAGCGACATCATTACTGTGCTGTACATAGCCTGTGCAAGAGGGCAGAGCAGTGGGAGGGGCCCAGTAGGCTCCACCCAATACAGGCTGCCTGCAGAGTACTACAGGAAGAGGAGGAGGCGGAGACAAACCCAGTCCCCCTGATCAAAAAGAGAGAGCAGAGCTGTGGGAGGGGTCCGGCAGGCTCCACCCACTACAAAAAACTACAGGAGGGGGCGGAGACAAGACCAATCCTTCTGCACAAGGAGAGAGAGCAGAGCTGTGGGAGGGGCCCAGAAGGCTCCACCCACTACAGAAAGCTACAGGAGGGGGCGGAGACAAGACTAGTCCTCCTGCACAAGGAGAGAGAGCAGCAATGAGCGGTCTTTATTACAGGAAGTAATTACACTGGATTACTGCACAGATCTGGAAGAAGATTCTAGAAGAAGACACATGTCTGATGGATTTTTTTAATTTGAAGCTCTATAATCAATAATATGTCTTCAAATGTATTTTTTAGCTGCAACTTGTGAGTTGGTATAATCTTCCTGGCCATTTACAGCAGAGCTCAAAGAGGAGGGAGGAATAAGCAGCAAAAGTAGCCAATCAGGTGTGTTACAGTGCAAGCAGATTGCTGATGGGAGGAAAAAGCAGAGTAAGCCATGATGAGCTCATGCTTTTCACTGTCCAATCACAGGCTGGGGGAGGAGACCTGTAAGTAAAAGTGACACTGCGGTAGAGGGGATCAGGTCCTTTGCCATGCCAGGCAGGGCTGTCCTGTGTAAATTTACAGGACTGGATGGACAGAATTACAAATCCTCTGGCTTCTCATTAGTAATGTCTTATAGATCTGTATTATTTTAACACCCCTTCCCTCGTTTATATCTTATATTTATTCATATAGCGCCATCATCTGCTGTGGTGTTGTACATTGTAGGAGACACAATGGCACTATATAAATTGATATAAACGAGGGAAGTGACATCTGCAAAAATGTCAACAATTCTGTGTTTTTCTGTCAATATGGGGTGCTGTGTGTACATTAATGAGGAAAAAAATGAACTTAAATGATTTTAGCAAATGGCTGCAATATAACAAAGAGTGAAAAATTTAAGGGGATCTGAATACTTTCTGTCCCCACTGTATATATATATATATATATATATATATATATATATATATATATGGCATTGACAAGCTATAACAGAAATACACCGACAGTGACAATAAGATACAATAGAGACAAAACACGATTCTTATTTCATATCTCTTACCATTGTGATGTTTTATTTCTCTTAGATTTCATATTATTTCCGAGAAGAGTCAGAAGCAAAACCTAGCTGTGGTGGGGTTGCAGTGCTCCATGCAGCTACTGTCAGTGAATTGACTTCAGGCTCTGTGCAGCTTCTAGGTGAAGCAGAGAGGCGATTACAAGAGCAGGGGGAAGAGTTTTCTGGCACGGGATTTCCATGATTATGGAAAGTATTATCTGGAAGCAAGGTTCAAGGGCTCGTACACACCGAGGCTGAGTAGAGTTGGGCGAACAGTTCAAGCACAAGTTCAGCCCAAACATCGCCTGTTTGGGGAACACCCGAATTTGGGGGGCGCTCGGTAGGACGCTGCGTCCTTAAAGCGGGAGTCCAGCGACCAATCTTTTTTTTTTTTTTTTAGGTCATTGAGACACTTTGCTAACCCCAAAATAATAGTCACAGTTTGGGTGTAATATTTCCGCCTCTGTCTGTTTTCGTACTGAAGAATAACTTAAAAAATGTGGTGTTGGCTGTTTCCATCTTGCTTGTGGGCATGTGAAGCCCACAAGCATTGATTTCCTGGATGCGGTGAATGCTGTTCATTCATAGCTTGTTCATGCGCATGATCATTGTTTCCCGCACTGAATCTTGGGAAGCCTGACACTAAGCACCCAGGAGACAGTGCGGCGCCGGGGAAAGGCAATAAAGACGCCTACTCCCATGGGAGGAGAGACAGGAAGTGCCACAATAAAGTACAATATAAAGTTAATTACAGCGATAAAAAAAAAATTTGTGCGGCATTTGAACATCTATGCAATTAACTGAAGGGGGTAAGATTAAGTTAAAAATTTGAGTGGAACCCCGCTTTAACAATGGATGAGTCATCAGCTGCCAGCGGACTTCCCCGCTGACGGCTGAATGAAAAAAAAAAAAAACATTGCCGGCAAAAGAAAAAAGTGAATAAAGATGGCGTGGGGGTTCCCCACACAATCCATAGCAGACCCTTCAGGTATAATGCTTAGGGGGACCCCACGCCGTTTTTTTTACATTTTTGTATTGCTGGCAATTTACATGACATTTTTTTTTCTTTATCAGTGTCATTATTGCTGCTGCAGGTTCTATACACAGTGCCACTTTACAGGCCCTTCGGGTCTGGTATGGATTCTAAGGGGAACCCCACTCCAAAATAAAATAAAACAAACGGCGTGGGGTCCCCCTCAAAATTCATACCAGACCCTTATCTGAGAATGCAGCACGGCAGGTCAAGAAAGGGGATTACGAGGGAGTACCCCCCTGAACCATACCAGGCCACATGCCCTCAACATGGGGGGGGGTGCTTAAGGGGCAAGGTGGGCCCTGCCCCCCCACCCCAGAGCACCTTGTCCCCATGTTGACGGGGACAAGGGCCTCTTATCATCACCTCTGGGGTGTGGTTGTGGGGGTCTGCAGGCAGGGGGCTTATCGGAATTTGGAAGAGCCCCTAGATCCTGCCACCCCTCATGTGAATGAGTATGGGGTACATTGTATTCCTACTCATTCACCCAAAAAAAAGTGTCAAAAATAAATAAAGACAGGAGGCAGTTTTTGACAATTCCTTTATTTTAAAAAAAACAATGTCCCCCGATGTACAGTAGATCCATTGTCAATCGTTAAAGGTCCTGGTATGGATTGGGGGACCCCACGCCGTTTTTTTTTTTTTTTACATTTTTGTATTGCTGGCAATTTACATGACTTATTTTTCATTATCCATGCCATTATTGCTGCAGCAGGTTCTATACTTGGTACAGATGCGCCACTTTTTCAGGCAGACTAAGGGGACCCCCCAGGCACTATATTTAAAGGAATTTTTCATTTTTATTGTTGCACTTTAAGCATTATTAAAATCACTGCTCCTGTAAAAACAATCTTTTTTAAAAAAAAATTGCACTGATACATGTCCCCCAGGGCAGTACCTGGACCCCCATACCCCTTTTATGGCCAATAACGTGCATCTTATGCCGTGTACTCACGAGTGGACTTTATGGCAGACTTTGTCCGGCGTACTTTCGACAGACTTTTCGAATGAACGGACTTGCCTACACACAATCAACCAAAGTCCGACAGATTAGTACGTGATAACGTACGACTGGACTAAAACAAGGAAGTTCATAGCCAGTAGCCAATAGCTGCCCTAGCGTCGGTTTTTGTCCGTCGGACTAGCATACAGACGAGCTGACTTTTCGACCGGACTCGAGTCTGTCGGACAGATTTGAAACATGTTTCATTTCTAGGTCCGTCAAACTTTTGAGAAAAAAAAAGTCCGCTGGAGCCCACACACAAACGAATTGTCCGACGGACTCCGGTTCGCCGGACCAAGTATGCCGTAAAGTCCGGTCGTGTGTACGCAGCATAAGCCTTCAAAATGAGTACTTTTGATTTTTCAAATTCAGGTGCCATAGACTTTAATAGAGTTTTGCAGTTTAGGTCCAAACTTTTGCGATGTTCGAGCATTCTGGCGCGAACCGAACCGGGGTGGGGAGGGGGGGGGGGTGTTCGGCCCATCTCAAGTGCTTGGGCTTTTATTAATTTCATTGGCCATAATATAAATTCTAGCCACTGAAATAAAAAAAAAATGCTCAAGCACTAAACACGCCTAAAGCTTAAGTGCATTTATATGAGTTTCGGTGCTTTTTTTATCAGACAAAACGCTCCTCTCTTAAACGCAGAAGTGATTTTTTTTTCTTCTGCCTCTAAATGGCTATGTGCACATGGACATGGAGGGGCATCTAGAGACAAAAAAAAATTGTCAAATGGCGGTAAACAGGCGTCTTTGAGCTCCAATGTGCATGAGGCCTTATAGCCAATCACAGCATGACGAGATTAGCAATCTTATAAATATAAAGCGGAGTGTTCCTTTAAACCCAATGATATCCTTTAAAGAACACTCCGTCTCGGCGGATCTCCGCCTCAGTCACACCTGCGCTCCTGTCAGCACCTATGGTGTAAAACAAACACGTTACTCTCGGTTTACACGGCTCGTTCTGGATTTTTCCGAATATAAACATCGCCTCCGCTAATAATCCAAATCCTCCTTGGGGTTTATCTGGGGAAAGGAGGGGGGGGGGAGAATTAACCTCTTTGCCGCCTTTTAGAACAGCTGCAATTATACAGAGATTAGATTACACACTCTATTTACTAATTAGGTGACTTCTGAAGGCAATTGGTTCCACTAGATTTTAGTTAGAGTATGGGGGCTGAATACAAATGTACGCCACACTTTTCAGATATTTATTTGTAAATAATTTGGAATTATCTTTCTTTTTTTTTTTCTACATACAGTGACCAAAGCAACACAATGCTACCATAGTAACAATGTACTACTCTGGAGAGATCAGGGTTTTTTTTTTTTTTGCATACTATGATTGCTTATAGCAGTGAATTTTACAGTTATAAGCAACCATTTTTTTCTGAATGAAAACTATTCATGCAGTGTTTACTATTGTGACTAGCTGTGATTGGCCAACCTCTAATCACAAGGTATGGAGTGGCTGGTGATTGCCCCAGACTATACCATGTGATCACTATTTTTGGAATGTGAAGAAATGTAAACAAAATAGTTTTTTTTCAAATTTCTTTTTTTTTTTTCGCATAATGCAGGGAAACATTACTGGTGTGGCGGGGGATCAGGGACACTGACTGGTGACAGTATGTAAATTTTTTTATCATTTTGTTTTCTATTTATTTTGTTTTTTTTCTGTTTTTAGATTTTGTTTTTACATACTGTGACCAGAGGAATACAGTGTCACAATAGCAACATTGTACTACGCTGGGGAGGTGATCAGGATTTTTTTTTTTTTACAAACTTTTGATTGCTTATAGCAGTGCCATTTTTATTGAATTAAATTGATTCATTCAGTGTTTACTATTGTGATTAACTGTGATCGGCCACAGCTAATCACATGGTACAGATGGCATTGATTGGCCCTGTCTGTACCATGTGATCACTGTGGCAATCACAGAGGTTATTAGGCTTGTGCAATCCGTTTCCTAACGAATCGAAATTCAGCCGAATTTTGAATCTTTCGGACATTCGGATGCATCCGAATGTCGGAATAAAAAAGTAACGAATTTCAACGAATACGAGAGAAATTATAGCGGATATAACGAATGCATTCGACATTATTCGGTAATTCGTTAAAGGTCTAATGAAACAAAAGGTCAACTCAAAGTGAATCTTACAGTCCAATCAGCTGATTAATTTTGTGCTGGAGGTCGATTACTGGCAAAGTGCATTCCTGTGAACTGAGTGAGAGAAGGGTGTTGTATTGTATTTGAGCAGAGGAGAAGAGATATTGTCATTGTGTGTGTGTTACCCTTGGTTCGCTCATGCAAATCAGTTTATTATTTTGGATTAAATAATTTTCTGTATCTACTATTCAATAAAAAACACTTGAATTGTATGTACCAAATGTATAACCATTGTAAACACAAACATAATTTTTTGTATGACTATCTATTTTTCTATGTATTTCTCTTGATATTTGTCAAATCGCTCTGTACCACCTAATAAAAAAGTTTGTAAACAAAAAAGATTCAATAAACAACTTTCCAAACTTCGAATCATTATCATGAATATATATATATATATATACACATACAGTACATACATAAATATCAAATTTCAACAAATACAAACGAAATTATAGCGTATATAACGAGTGTATTCGACCATGATTCGAGATTCAGTATAAGGAATCTCGACACTCTACGAATAATAACGAATTATCCGAAAACGTATTAACGTAACATAACGAATATAACAGAACGAAATTATGTATTTTACGAAGGACAACGAACCGAAACTAAACAAATTTTTCCGTTGTGCACAAGTCTAGAGGTTATCACAATAGTACACAATGAATTACATGAATGGAAGCCATCCATTGTGTACAATTGTCATGTGATCTGCTTGGCATAGCGATCGCATGGTACTGACAGTGGGCCGGTACACTGATCTGTCACCCTCTGTGTCAGGTGGACACAGTGGGTGACGGATGGCGCCGCAGCGTGGCCTGTGGGGTGCATGCGAGGTGCGGTCTGGGGAGTCCACCCAGAATGGCGAATGTCCTGCCCAGCCATAAGTCGACTATAGGCTGGGCGGGAAAGTGTTAATAATCAGGTGTAGGATGATACGAGACTCGGATCACACCTTGTGCGCACCAGGGAATGCTCACAAAACAGTGCACGTTCCTGACCTGCTAGCAAAAAAGCGCTGATCTTTAGCAGATGTGGGGGGTTCTATTCATTTTTAATGGCACCCCAAAGCATTGTTTCACCAAACTAGGGCCGACAACTCCGTAAACATGAATCTTTTCGGCTACATGTAAAATCCAGGAAAAAAACAGGCCTACGCGTTTCGTCTATATGGGCCTAATTCGTAGCAGTGTGTTTTTGAATGCTCCAAAGCACACAGTGCTGCAGCACCATGCGACTCAGTGCAGTGCAGGTTAAAAAAAAAAAAAAGTAAAGGACTTCTGCGTTTCTGCAGGTTGGGAAGCCCATAGAAATGAATGGGTTGTCTATGGGTGCAGGTCGCAGAAGGGTGACCCTAGCCAAACATCTGAGCATGCGCGCAGTAATTCCTTCATTCCAGCACCCAACAGATGCCAGAATTGTAGACTGAGCTGCACCTGCAAGAAGATTACGAGGTGGAAGGTGAGAAGACTTTATGACAGAATGATGTCTCTTCTGCAATAATAATAAAGAAAATCTTCCCGCTTGTAATCTTTAGTTAACTCAGAACTAACGTCTAAAGCAGGGCTAGGCAACCTCCGCATTCCAGCTGTGGTGAAACTACAAATCCCATCATGCCTCTGCCTGTAGGAGTCATGCCTGTGATTGTCAGGGTCTTGCAATGTCTCATGGGACTTGTAGTTTCACCGCAGCTAGAGGGCCGAAGCTGCCTACCCCTGATCTAAAGGATATACACCTTTGAAGGTGTTTTTTGAAGGCTCTAGTTTTCTCCTATAAATAAAAAAAACTGCGAGCCAGAAGGTTTGCTAGATCTTCTCTGCAATAAAACAGACTCACCTGCCTGTGTACAGCAAGCCACGCATGCGCAGCTCATAGTACGTTCTTTGTACGGCGCCTCTGTTACAGGATGAATGTCATCCCAGGCTGGCCAATTAGGACGGCCGAAGAAGACCCACCACCCAGAAAAAGCCGGGGAGAAGATGCCGGAACTGGTGAGGGCACACTGGAGAGCAGGTAGGTATTTGCATCTCTAATTCTACTTTCAAGGGCCAAAGTTCTGCTCTAAAGTTGATCCCCCCGCTCTAATCATTGTTCACACTAGCAGTTTAGGGGCAATAGAACCCTGCAGTTGAACTGTGTTTTTTACCCCCCCCCCCCCCTCCAGTCACTACCTGCTTTAGCTGCATAGGCAGTGGCCAAGGATGTACACATGCTGCAGGTGCAATGCTTTGGTTAGGAGGCATGGTAGTAATGATACCCCTTCACTCTCATCCAGTGCCAGGACAAAGTCATCTAGAGCCAGGGGCAAACATGCAAACTGCCCCCCCCCCTCAAGATGTATGAAATTATGAACCCCCCTCTCAAAAAAAAAAAAAAAAAAGCACTAATCTGCATGCTTACCCCATAAGCATAAGTTCCCCCTCCTTGCACATCAAATCTGCCTCCTGATGAATTCCCCTTCCCAGAACAAATCTTTGCCCCCACATCCAACACAAATGCCCCTTCCCACCCCTCCTATCACAAGTCCTCTACCCCTGAAATTTCCCCTCCGAGTACACATTCTCTCCCCAAACTCCAAATCCCCCCCCCCCATATCACCTCTTCTAGCACAAACCTCCCAAATCCCCCCCAGCACAAATCCTCTTCCTCCCCATCCCCCTCCAAACAAAAATCCCCCTAAATCACCACTCCAGCAATTCTTACCCCCTGCTGCCCCACCAAATTCCCCCTCCTTGCACATATCCACCCCCTAAATTTCCCCTCCTGGCACAAATCCTCCCCCCCCTCCATTACCATATCACCTCTTCTAGCACAAACCTCCCAAATCCCCCTCCTAGCCCGAATCTTCTAACCCCCCCCCCCCCCAACACAGATCCCCCTAAATTGCCACTCCTAGCAATTCTTACCCCTTCTGCTGCCCCCCCCCCCCCAAATTGCTCCTCCCAACACAAATCCCCTCCCCTCAATCTCCTCACAGCGTCCCTCCCAAACATGAAACCACAGTGCCCAGGGCAGCCGCCCCTCCTGCCCCCCCCTTGTCCCGGCCTTGACATCACCCACCGAACACAACCCATTTAAGTGAATGGAGCCCCTCTGCAAGCGCCCCACAGCCGCGTGCAATGCATGCGATCTTGGCGTGCTAGTGCAGGGGATCAAACGCTCTCTGTAGAGCCATCCAAACACAGATCGCTCTTCAGAGATCAAAGCGTGTGTGAACAGATCACTAACCGATCATGGCTTGCAGAGCAGCCCCATTCACTTGGATGGGTGGTGTTCAGCTGGTGCACCTGCAGGTTCCTGCCACTACGGAAAAAAACATTCCGTTAACAACATGTATACAACTTCAGCCACTGCCTCTGCGGCTAAAGGGGCTGGCATGCGAGGGGCAGTAAAAGTGCAGCTCTAATACTGGGTTTTACCAGCTTTACCAAGAAAGCGTGACTACATACAGTGAGACCATGGAGAATGGATGGAGCCACAGGAAATAGCAGCAAAAAAAAACAAACAAAAGCGGGGAGGTGGTGGAGGTAACAGAAGGGACTTTTCTGAGTTAGGAATGTATACAGGAATATAAATTTTTTGTGTGTGTCATTTTACCTCCCCAAACACACAGCAGTAAAGCAATAATTCTAAAAATAGATATTTTATTTGTATTTTATTATCCATAAATGGCGGAGCTTTGGGAGACAAAAAACATAAATAGGGATGTATGGATGTAGTATTGTAATGTAGCTCCCCCTGGTGTTCTACATGTGTTATAACACGCATGGATGAGCACCTGTTATTCTAAGGCAGGGATATGCAATTAGCGGACCTCCAGCTGTTGCAAAACTACAAGTCCCATCATGCCTCTGCCTCTGGGTGTCATGCTTGTGGCTGTCAGAGTCTTCCTAGGCCTCATGGGACTTGTAGTTCTGCAACAGCTGGAGGTCCACTAATGCATATCCCTGTTCTAAAGGGAATTATCAAACTGGCCATCAGAATTTCTAACACGTGAACATTTCCTGGGGTGGTTCTGTGACTGCGAGCCACACAAATATACAGATCATCCGGAAAGTATTCACTTTTTCCAAAAATTCTGTTGTTACAGCCTTATTTCACAATTCATTAAATTCATTCTTTTCCTCAAAATTCTACAAAAAATACCCCATAATGACAACGTGAAAAGAAGTTTGTTTGAAATCTTTGGATACGTTCCAGATGCCCTGTAATCTCAAAGATCTGCAGAAATAACTTCCTCCATTCAGCACTATTAAAAATAATAAAAGAAAAAGCTCCAGATACAAAGTAACGCACAGCAAATAAACGATTGACTTTGAAGATGGATCAGCAGATGGATTCCATTAGGTTTGCTTTAGAGATCAGGGGGTCTCAAACTGGTGACCCTCCAGCTGTTGCAGAACTACAATTCCCATGAGGCTTTGCAAGGTTGACAATTACATGCATGACTCCCATAGGCAGAGGCATGATGGGACTTGTAGTTGGGCAACAGCTGGAGGGCCACCAGTTTGAGACCCCCTGCTTTAGATATTACACCTAAAATGTTGTTATATTTTCCATATTTCTAGCGTCTGGGTAGGCTCCTATGGGTGTAGGCAATGAGGAAGCATTGCTGGGTGACCTGAGGCAGGTGGTAATGACATGGTATGCATGAGGATGGGGGAAGGGAGGGGAGCGGTTGTGTCTCAGGGCCTGGAGGGCCCACGTGCCCGAACGTACCATTTCCTCCCTTTTATGTGCCAGCTACAGGAATGTACTCACATACCATCATAATGCTGTAAATAAAGAAGAGATTTCTCGGCAAGTTAGTTTCTTGGCTCCATAAAGTTGATATTCCGGGTGTGTCGGTTTCAGCAGAATCCACCACAGCAAGAATGCAGGATATAAAATCATGACATGGTGGTACTGCACACACCTGCAACATTTGCATGGAATGAACCCTGCAGCACCAGACACGTGTCGGCACGGTGATTCAGATTTTAGGGGGGGGGGGGGGGCTGGGTTTTGGGCGATATGCTACTTATATTTTGGGCATTGCTCCGCCCTTCTGGAAGCAAGTCCACGCTATTGTGCAGAAAGTTACGAATGGCCAGGTTCCCCAATTCGCCGGCTTTCTTTTACACCACACCTGGTCACACCATAAGTCACCTTATGAAGTCACGTGGTTTGTGACGTAACGCGTAGGGATCGTGGACTAAAAGTGACGTCATACCAGGAAGAGATATGTATTAATGAATGCTGAGGAGTGTTTTTTTTTTTTTTTTAACATGCATAATTTTATCTAAATAATTTGGTTTCCAATTGTTTTACACTATTGGGGACATCCTCTTAATTCTTACATGGCAAGGGAGTGATCAACTTCGTAGATTAGGTGCTCTTAAAAAGGACCAGCACACTTACCCTCCAGGAAGCATGGCAAATGGGATGTGAGCACCGTAGTGAGAGGGAGCAGGGCTGCTAAGGCAGTACCAGCCAGCGCTCCTGTACTGGGCCTGGGCCCTATCAGTTCAAAAGGGGGCCCAGAGCACCTGCTGAGCAGCAGAGCTGGCTGTACTGTCTTATTGCCGACACAGATCCCCTTCAGCGCTGCCAGCTTCTCCTTCTCTTTCTCCCTCCACCTGCACTGCAGGGGGGTTGGTTCTATCCATCTGCTGTCCAGGCCCGGTGTGCTCCTTTCCCCCAAAGTGCCATATTCTCTCCTCTCCCGCCAGCAGTTGCTGCAGGCACACAGGGGGATGTTTCAGGATGGACAGTGGGGGGGGGAGCTGGTAAATATGTCATTTTTTGGCCCCTTCCTTTCCTGAATGAACACAGTGAGCGATCGGTACCAATCACTCCTGTGTCCATTCATCACTGAAGCATAGTAAGCTGCATTTACTATGTTTCAGTTTGTGAATAAGAAGGAAGCCTCAGAAACGCTTCCTATTTATTCATCTGTGCAGCTAAGTTTGCAGAGAAAAGGGACTGATAAATCTATGTCCTTGTTTACTTTCGGTCAGGGGGGACCCCGTCAGGTTAGGCTGTATGGGGGGGCCTGTGATTTCTAAAAGCAGCCCTGAGAGGGAAGCTATACTACAGGACGTCATTGACAGGACAACAGTAGGAGATCACAAGTTGGATAGGATTACACAGGCCCTGTAACATATTATTAAGGTGAGAGCACGGAGGTGACGGGAAGAAGAAGAGGTCACACAAGCACCGGATACATTTTATTCTTGCAATAAGGACTTCACTTTTTTTGTCACTTTTATTGTATTTTTTTTTTTTTTTTTACTATACAAGAAGGGTCCCATTTGACTTTTGGACTGGCACGACCAATATATTCCAAGTTTGTTTATAGCATATTGCTGCACCATTCCATGTGGTTTTTCAAATAGGTTTTTCTATAAGACCCCAGATCTCTCCTCTACTCTGGAAAGCAACAAAACAAAGCAAAAAAAAATTGATCTCATGCTTTCCAGAAAAAAAAAAAAAAAATGGCAGTGTTTACATCCGCTCTAACCAGAAGTGATGGAATAATGTTGCTTCCAGCCTCCTAGACCATAGAGATGGCCAGGAATCTTCTAGTCCTCAGCCAGCTCTATGATAATCTGGCACCACCCGCTGGATCGGATACTGGGCTCCCCAATTGCATATGGTGGGGCACGTGTAATACAGAGACTGCCGGCCAGCCATGCCCCTTACCCAGTCCTCCTGATGGGCAGTCCTTGATGTGGGGTGAGTCTGATGGGAACACCTGGAGGGGGGGGGGGATATTTGTATCCGCAATGTGACCCTAAAAGATTTGGGAGATGCTGTATCTAAAACATCGGCCCACCAATAAAAACGCAAACATGGCAGCACTTTTTACAGAGGTACCCAGTAACCATGGGCTAATCCCCGCCATTGACTGCTAGAGGTCTTAGAATGACAATGTGGTCAGCTGTACTCAGATGTGGTCCAGTTCCAATCAGAAGAGCCTCTATCTGTCCACAGCAAAATGGTGCCGCTTACTATTAAAAAAACTGTCCACATCAGACCAGTGATGGTCCCTCATGTGTGGGGAGATCTGGAGGGTTTGGGACCGGCGGCTTGCTGCAGTCTTCTCTGTCTTCAGCTCCCGGTAGGCGTTGACGACCCGCTCTCGTTCTTCCTCTACTATTCTCTTCCTGGCCATCGACATGGGAGGAGGATTGGATGGAGCGCCCGCCTTGTCAAAGAGTTTCTTCAGGAAAGCTGTTTCTCTCCTGGCTATAAAAATTAAAAAATAAAGAGGTCTTTTAGATTTCATTTCTACACACAGGGCAGGGACTTCATAAAGACATAACATATGATGTTATTCAGGCAAAAGAAAAAAAAGGGGGGGGGGGGGGGTGGGGGGAGATTTTGTTCCATTGTTATTTCACTGCTTTATCACTGGTGACTTGGAAAGCTCCAATATTCAGAAAATGAGTGTTAATCTTGGGAGCGTCTCGTGGTTGACCCCCCCCCCCCCCCACACACACACAAAAAATAAAACTCACCTTCAGTCCAGAGCTGCCCCCCACAGTACTTTCTCTCCACCACTAGATGTCACCAGCGTTTTAGATTTAATGATGGCATTATCATTCAACCCACTTCCTCTAAAACAGTAGTGATCAGCTTTCTCTCACATGCAGCCAATATCACCAAAGGGCCGCATATACACTACAGGATTTACTCAAAGACTACGGACAGGAGACGGTCAGAGACTGCAGACGCGCTACAGGAGACGGTCAGAGACTGCAGACGCGCTACAGGAGACGGTCAGAGACTGCAGACGCGCTACAGGAGACGGTCAGAGACTGCAGACGCGCTACAGGAGACGGTCAGAGACTGCAGACGCGCTACAGGAGACGGTCAGAGACTGCAGAACGCGCTACAGGAGACGGTCAGAGACTGCAGACGCGCTACAGGAGACGGTCAGAGACTGCAGACGCGCTACAGGAGACGGTCAGAGACTGCAGACGCGCTACAGGAGACGGTCAGAGACTGCAGACGCGCTACAGGAGACGGTCAGAGACTGCAGACGCGCTACAGGAGACGGTCAGAGACTGCAGACATAGTACAGGAGATGGTCAGACTGAATAAGCGGAAGCGTCATTACACAGAGACACACACAATGTATTTTTTTCTTTTTTTTGGTAAGAGGTTAGGACAATGAGGGCTTCTCAGGGAAGTGAGTAGAGTTCTATTAGTTGTATATTGCACAGCAGTAAAAAACAAAATATCAAACACACCAACATAATATATAATAGTGTACAGCATGTCAGACTCCGCGTGGAACACTCTCCATACATTTACCTTTGTTTCGGCTGGACCTTTTCTTGGCTTCACGGTCAGAACCGGGGGCTCCATCGCTACTTCACCGAACATCACTTCATCTGTTCAAGAAAAAAAAAAAAAAAAATGTTGTCACTCGTTAGAATGCCAGTTAGGGTTTTGGTGGCTTTAAAAAAAAAAAAAAAAAAAAAGGACATTCCATGTCTGTCATGTTGATCCAATGGCTCTAGTACTTTCTAAATCACTGTGATGGATGAGCACACAGGCCGGAGTCCGCCCCCTTAGAAGGTGCTGCCAGCAGCAAGGCACTTTTTTAGCTGCCAGATTCAGGTAAGGAAAATAAAAACGGAAACCACTCAGATCGAATATATGAGAGCAGCATTTGGACGGGGCAGTTCACACGACAA